>NW_027305674.1:0-100590 GCF_039555335.1 Amphiura filiformis
TATTTTTGCTGAACCATGAAATAGTATCAGCATACATTAGTGTATCTTACTTACTTACTGACTGACTAACTTTTTGGTCTGAAATGGACATATCTCTAAATGCCACAAAAGTATGACCCCCCCTCCCCAAGTGGTGTCAAATTAAAGAGAAAAAAAGTAAAGAATATAATAAAAAATTTTTTTCCAACTGGGGGTGGCACTCAACATAAGACCCGGGTCAATATTCATATTTCCTATCTCAAAAGCTAATAAGGTATGAACCCCAAGTGGTGTAAAATAAAAGAGAACATAGTAAAGAATATAATAAAAATGATTTTCCCACGGGGGTAATACTCCTCATTGGACCTGGGTCAATAATCATATTTTGGGTCCTTCTCATATCTCGAAATGCCAAGGTGGTATGAGCTCCCGAGTGGTGTCAAATGAAAGAGAAAGAAGTAAAGAATGTGAAAATAATTTCTGTGGGGAGACACTCATCATAAGACTCGGGTCAATATTCCTATTTTGGGTCCTTTTCATATCTAGATAATAGATATCCCAAGAATGTATGACCCCCGGGTGACAGTGGTATACTGCAAAGGCCTGTGGTTCAGCTGTGGTACCGTAACCGCTCTGGTTTTATATATTAATAATTAATAAATCTGGCATTTTAGACTGCATTATATTCAGGTTTTAATTTTTCACGATACCCTCAAACAATTGGTGCACACTGCACAGTCATTGACTTTATAAATAGGTCATCTTCTAAAGTTAAACTGTATTAACGCAGTGTGTGTAATTTTCTGTGTGTGAAGTTTCTCAGTTTTTTTCAGACCATGATGTCACCTGCTATGTTTCTGGTAGTTTACTGAATGTCATCCATTGTCTGCTTTCGCCAATCATTTTCTTCCTTAGTCTGAGGCACTGCAATAAAATAAAAAAAAATGCAGTAATGAAATCAAATTGTTCACATAATAGTACATTCACGTGATTTTACCAGCCAGTGGACTTTGAATTAAATCAGATCAAAATAGCCCTCATCATCAAGAAGTATTTTGAGCCCTGCTTGATTCACAGAACTGAAACAAAACTTGGGCAGAAAATGATCATTATCTCAGATTGATAAATTCCTGCTTGGCAGACATAGCAACCTTCCTTCTTTCCCTTGATGTGCAAATCTTTTGCAAAAGCACTTCTGCATTTATCTGCTATGTATATACTAGAGTGGTTTGTGGCACCAAGAAATTTGAACCAGCTATCATTGAGTACATCTCAAATACATGGGTGCTAAATGCAATATGTTCCCAAGTTGCACAAAATAGCTCGTATGAGTATAATACTATGTTCATGATGCAAATATATATGTGACATGTCATGTCAAAAGGAGACACTTTTGGGCAGGTTATCAATTTTAAGGTTTTTACATATAGAGATATTTTGCTCCACAATGCCGTTTTCCCCAATGAAATCAGACATTCCTAAGCGAAGATGCTGAGTTCGTAAGTTATGGTATTATAAAATTGGAAATTGGGATATCGGCCTTTTAAAATATTATTGACAATGTTGAGAGTAGGAATTATCTTGAAAATGTCTCAAAAAATACAAGATGCCAGTTATATTCCGATCTGAAACTATCTGACAATATATTTAACATTAATAACATCACAAATTCAAGAACAAACCCAAATTGTAAAAAATCACCCCGGCAGATTTTTGGCTATTTCTCCATTTTCAATCCTGCCCAAAAGTGTCTCCTTTTGACATGACACGTCACATATATTAAAAGTCAAAAATATTCAACAAAACATGATGCAATTCTCAGAGCATTGTGCAGAGCGACCATCTCGGTACTGGCAACCAGATATGAGATCTTGTGTGCAATATAATTGTGAATTAAAGGGCAGATCAATTGCAAAAACAAGTTTATCTCCATTCGAAGAGAATAATTATTACATTACAAGTTGACACTTTTTTTTTAATGTGTATTTCTCCTGAAAAAAGGGAAATTGTGTGGGTAAATTGATCAAACTCAGTCACAAGCAGTATTGGGTAGCTGGCTACAAAAGTTATTGGTTGTTTTACGTCAGAGGTCATCCAAGGGGTCACAGGGGTCAAAAAGGTAATTTTAACCTAAAAATGTCTCGATTGAGCTGAAATTTAAATGCAATGATCCTTATGACATTCTAAACGTGTTTAAAATATTTTAAAATTTATTTAAGGTCATTAAGGGGTCATTAAGGGGTCAAAGGTCAAGTTTTTCAAAATGCTCCAATTGAGTTTAAATTTAAATGCAATGATCCCTATGACATCTTAAACATTTTAAAAATATGTGTACATCCATATCAAAACGATGCACTTGTCGGCTGCTACATGTGTCTCATTTCACATAATAGCTAGTAATAAATACCAGACTCATCTCTGAAGTGGAGGTCACTTCAAATCATCCCAAGTCACATAGTTTAGGAATACAGAGAACATTTCTTATACAATTTGACTTGGGGATGATTTGAAGTTAATTATACTTTATATAAGTCTGGTATTTATTCCTAGCTATTTTGTGAAATGAGACACATGTAGCACCCGACAAGTGCATCGTTTTGATATGGATGTACACATATTTAAAAATTCATTTAAGGTCATTAAGGGGTCATAAAGGGGTCAAAGGTCAAGTTTTTCAAAATGCTCCAATTGAGCTGAAATTTAAATGCAATGATCCTTATGACATTCTAAATATTTGAAAAACATTGTAAGATTCATTTAAGGTCATTAAGGGGTCATAAAGGGGTCAAAGGTCAAGTTTTCCAAAATGGTCCAATTGAGCTGAAATTTATATGCAACAATCCTTATGACATTCTAAACATTTGAAAAACATTGTAAGATTCATTTAAGGTCATTAAGGGGTCATAAAGGGGTCAAAGGTCAAGTTTTCCAAAATGTCCGATTGAGCTGAAATTTAAATGCAATGATCCTTATGACATTCTATACATGTTGAACATATTTTAAAATTCATTTAAGGTCATTAAGGGGCAATAAAGGGGTCAAAGGTCAAGTTTTCAAATTTCTTCAATTGTGCTGAAATTTAAATGCAATGATCCTTGTGACATCCTTAAGCCTAGATGTTTAATGTATCTGATTTCAACAAGGTGTCATTTAAAAATTGAAGTTTATCCTATAGTGTTTAAATCTCCGTTTTCATTTCTGAAGCCAAGTGGTTGCTTTTTTATGTGATGGGTCACATATACCCTTGTGTAGAATATGTGGTTGGAATTCCGCAATTTCAAGATGAAAGTGGTTAAATTTCCTGGATGTTTGCACTTTTAACAAAGCCTTTTGGATTTCAAGGTTTTTGCAGTGGTTATTCGTGACTGGAAATTCAGACTTTTGTGGAGGGATAAGCTTGGGAGGTGTGCACTTAATTGCTGGAATAACCCAATGCTCAACATCTCTCAAAATATTTGCTTTCTTTATTTTTCCCATTTTTTAAATTATGATATTCACCGTAAATTACCAACCCTTTAATTAATTAATTAGTAGATAATTAAATCTGGTCAACCAGAAAATTCACTTTAGGTTAGATGGAATCACTAACCTTGCAGAGTCGCATGTCCCAACAAGACGTGCCATTTCAAGTGGCAACGATTCAGCTGTCTGATGGCAGCGGGTACAGTTTTGACATTGACGATGTTGTTATTTTGGACCATGAACCCCGTTGGTTTGAACGTGGAGTCAAAAAAGAAGCAGTGTGGGTACGAGCCGAACAACCGTCCCTCAACAGGAGTGGGGGCATTAGAGTTAATCTGTCACATGGTTGGGATCAGGTCATCAAGCAACTTCCTCATCGATTGACCTCGGATGACCCTAAATCATCCACCCAGCTGAAGGCCAAAGGTTTTGGCCGCAACGTTGGTGATTCCATCTAATCAAAAGTGAGTTTTTCTGGTTGACCAGATATAATTATCTACTAATTGATCAAATCCCAGATGACTGAAAGTATACATAGTGGTAACCCTTAACTTTACTTACAGATTCAGCACACTCAGTTATCTGGTTGCACAGTTTGGTCCTGAGGCCATCACTTGAGTGAAATCAAGGTGGTTTTTTTTGTCCTCATTAACTTCTCAGATGCCGCAATACAAACAAGGCTGTTTTCACCTGTAGTCTTGACTTTTCTACAAAAACAATACAGTAAAATATCATAAATGAAACTAAACCTAAATGTAAAGAATAAACTGTAAAGCAAGGTACATATTCTCCATGCATATGTAACAGAGTATAAGTAATATGCAGAACTCTATTAATTAAACTGAGCCTGCTCACAACATCAAAGACAAGATGAATCTGGCCAACATTTCTTGTTAAATGTAAATGAATCTTCTAATATCTAACTTAAAATACATAATTTACTGCTTGAAATATGAAATGAAATGATTAAACAATACAGATAATACATACAGAGAAATCCTCAATACATGAAAGTTCCCATAATGCAGCTATTGCCCAATTTTGGTTGTAACATAAGATTTGAATTGTTTCTATGTATCCAAATGTTGACTATGAGCTTCTATGGTTATTTTTGGTAGACCAATGTATGAATGCTATTAAACCAGATACACACACAGATACACCCCATACATGTGTGTCCGACTGGGGACTTTTTTTGACAATCGGGGACTTTTTTATGAGTTGTGTTTCAACTGGGGACTTTTATGTTCCAAACTCCTACCAATCAGGACCTGTGTGTTTTCAAGTTTAGTACAACAGGGACCTCACCCTATCCCTAAAAAGACCCCAGTTGTAATGCTTTATTTTACATTTTCACCCACGGAGCCCTAGCCCAAGTTTTACAACTGGGGACGCCACCACTTGTAGCAAAGTCCCCAATTAGTGGGAAAATGCACACAAAAGTCCCTATTCATAGGGTTTTACAAACGCACTCCAAGGTTATCTTTCTGGCAACATCAAACTCACACAGTGCACTCACCAAGAGTTTAACAGAACATTCACACTGAATGATGGTACGTTGAGCCTGGAGGTCCATGTGAAGACTTTCTGAACTCTCATTATTGACCATCTGTAGTGGTATCTTCAAAAGGTAACTCATTATTGTTGTCCAAGATGTCAGTGGAGACATTGCTCCTGCAAACAAAAAATAGACAGGTTAGTGTCTACCAGTGGCCGCGCCAGGAATTTTTTTTTTTCAGGGTTAGGGGCCAAAGTGAATTTCAGGGGGGCAAAATCAACAAAGTTTGCAAAATTTCCGTAAAAAGTGGAAATTTTCGTAATTTTGGGTTTTTTCTGGGGGGCAACAGGGGGGGCAAGAGTTCTGACTTGGGGGGCATTTGCCCCCATGCCTCCTCCCTCCCCCCTTCTTGCCTCCAGTATTCTGATCGCCACAACTTTTGTGTATTTTTGATTACTTTATGGAAATTCAACCCCCTTTGAAAGTCACCTTGCACAATGACCTTTAACCTTTCCCCAACATTCCATGTATTATGGAATCATTACATTCATTAACCTCCAATTATACAATATTCCGACGAGCCAAATAATGGTCAGAATTCATTCCGCCATTACAGGGGACCATTCACACCAAACTGATGTTGTAACTGCCCAATTGGGTGGAAAAGCGCTCCTTCAAAATAGTCATCTATTATATATTGTATTGCATTGTAAACTTTCAACATCCTTTTATCGCACAGGTGATAGATCAGTTTAAAATTCCCGTAAAGCCTGCACCATTTCAAACTTTAGGTGGGATGGCCCTTCAATGGTTGCCATTGAGGTGTATGAATGCGTGGAATAAGATTTGTGTATATCCTTGACACCTACAAGTGAATATCCAATTAAAATTGAACTTCTATACAATTTAAGGTTCATCCTCTTCAGTCATACCACTTTTCTTCGCATATCAATAAATGATGTACTATTCTTTTACAAACATGTCAAATTGGTTCACTATGATGTGACACATTTTGGGTGCATCTCGCTGTATGCACACTGTATCGCATTCCAATTTGTGTGTTGCAAAATTATGATATCACGCTTTCTGCATGACACTTTATTTTCTGCACAACAATTTCTGCTAAAGGGTAAAAAACAATTGCATGTTCTTGGGTCAACCAAATCCGCTGATTTTTCCCATTTTTTGAAAATTCCCTGAATGGCTAGAAACCCTGTTTTATATCAAACATTTCTTTGGTTACATTTACAGTTACATTTACAGGTATTTTATGGTGTCATTTACCAGAAAATACCATGGCGCTTACAAGAAATATACACAAAAAGTAAAAAAACAAGGGAACAGTTCAAGAAAACACATGAACAGGGATGGAGTCGTGGCAGATTTTATGTTCACATGTTGCGAATTTCATGTCGTAGCAGCTGCAATGTCAAATCTGCTTTTGCCACTGATTCTGTAGCTATGTCTTGGAATAGCGAGCCAGTTACTGTCAGAAAACGAGCTGAAGGTACGAGCAGGAACATAAACAGTAGATTTTAAACAGTACTAATGAGTACTTATTGGCAAACTGGAAGCCAGTGCAAGGTTGTCAGGAGTCCTCCAACACTGTCACATATGGCAGAAATGGCCGCGTAGCGGTTATCCCGTCGCGCTTGCGCGACGCAGGGGGGTGTCTGAGGGGGGATGTGCCGCCCTCAGAATTAAGAAATTTTTGGAAAATGAAGACCTAATTGAAGCGATTTGGTGGACAATTTTGGCACTATTAGCATGATTAGTGTATAAAATTTTAATTTGAAAAAGCCGAAAATTTGTGAAATGACGATCCATGAAACCTTTCGTGAACAAGTTTTCCCTACAGTTGTAGACCTATAAATTGTGTTAAACACAAATTGGTAAATGTCGAAAGCAGAAACAAAAATGGCTGCTTGTTTATCCACTACGCAGGGGGGCGTCTGAGGGGGATGTGCCCCTGAGAATTAAGAAACTTTTGCAAAATGAAGACCTAATTGAAGCGATTTGGTGGACCATTTTGGCACTATTACTAGTGTGTAAAATTTTAGTTTGAAGCCGAAAATTTGTGAAATAACGGTCCATGAAGCCTGAGTGTCTGAGGGGGGTGTGCCCCTGAGAATGAAGAAACTTTTGCAAAATGAAGATCAAATTGAAGCGATTTGGTGGACCATTTTGGAACTATTAGCATGATTAGTGTGTAAAATTTTAGTTTGAAAAAGCCGGAAATTTGTGAAATGACGGTCCATGAAGCTTTTCGTGAACAAGTTTTGTACAGTTGTAGGCCTATAAAATAATATTGTGTTAAACACAAATTGGTCGAAAGCAGAAGCAAAAATGGCTACTTGTTTATCCACTATGCAGGGGGTGTCTGAGGGGGGATGTGCCCCCTGAGAATTAATAATCTTTTGCAAAATGAAGACCTAATTGAAGAGATTTGGTGGACCATTGTGGTACTATTAGTGTGTAAAATTTTAGTTTGAAAAAGCCGAAAATTGGTGAAATAACGGCCTTTCGTGAACAAGAGTTTTTCCTGCTGAAAAAAAAAAAAAAAATTGCAGAATGAACGTCCGATTGAAGCCATTTAGTGTATAATTTTTACACTATTTAAATCATTGTTTCAAACAGAAAAAAGGACCCGAACTCAATTGCACAAAACCTTTACCTACGTTGCCGGGGTAGGGTGTGACGATGTGGAGAGGTGTTGGTGTTAACAAGTAGGCCCTATATCCATGTCAATTAACAATTAAAACCTTTACGTGCGTGACGCTGCCAGGGTAGAGGTGTGATGATGTGGGGAGGGGGGGGGTTAACATTTATCGACACATGTACGTACGTTGCCAGCCAATACCGGGTATATGGGGTGAGAAAATTTTGTATGGGGGTAGTTAATTTTTTTATCTTTTCACAGAGCACACAAGGTGCCCTGTGTATTTATTTATCAAACATGATCTCAGTTATACATAGTTATAAAAGCCACAATTATACAGAATAATTACAATAATATTACATTGATGAAAGTAACTGTTATTACATATTTATAGAGTTCCATCTTTTATTCCATTCATACATTTTACCTTTATTGTTTGCAATGTGTTTTTCAGTCTCGGCGACATTATTAAGCATACCTTTAAAACCTTGTATGTCCAGCTTATTTTGATTACATCTTGCATTATAAATAAACTTTTTCCCCTGAAGAACAACAAAATTATAATGACAATAATCAACATCTAATATGCCCATCAGAACATCCTTCATGGTAAGAGTAACTCTTTTTTTTAAGATATTATCTTGAACCTTCTTCCAAAATTGAGCAGAAGTACCACATTGCCAAAATAAATGTGGGATATTTTCTAACTCCTGATTACAAAAAGTACAAAGATTTGAATCAACATAACCATATTTAAATAGATTTTCATTTATACCTATAATTCTATGCAGAATTTTGAATTGAAAATACCTAAGTTTGGTTGATAGGGAGGAAGACAAGGGAATCCTGTAAATATCGTTCCAATTTAAATTCATATCATCAAAAAGACAGCCCATTTGGCCTCGGCTTTGGGCGCCTTAAACAACTTGTCAACGCAAATTTTGTGAACCAATTTGCAGACCTTCTTAGAGGAACAGATAAGAGCAAGCATATCATCATGATCATTCTGAACAGTTCCCAAGTCTTAAGGGGTAGTTAATGCATCTATAGGCCTATGATAATTGTGATAATAATTAATATGGCCCCTATGCCTTGCTCATCTCCCTCCTCTCCTCTTCCCCCCCCCCCTTCCTCTCTCTCTTCTCTCTCTCTCTCACTCTCTCTCTCTCTCTCTTTCTTTGCCTTTTCTCCCCCATTTTTATTTTTTTGGACAGACTCAAGGGGGGTGTTTCACACACGTAACACCCCCCTGCGTACGCCAATGTGTGGTAATATGTCACTTATTAATATGTCACTTTTTGGTGGCAATATCACTTCTATCTGGTACCAATCCAAGAAAAGGAATCACAGAGAATGGCAAAAAAGTATGTACTTTTTCAAGGCAGATAGCAATTCTTCTAGGAGTTGTTGACATGGTTCCTTCAGGAAAGAAAGTTCATACTATGAAGACCTAACTTGTGAGAGAGAACTTTGTTAGTTTGTATATTTGTACCGTTATGAATGTATAATGCTCTTACCTCCCATTTTCTCCAATCTTCTCTTTAAAATGTTTGGCTCTTGCACCCAAATGGCTTGCAGAAAAGCTGGGACATCACCTCCAATTTCTTCACTAACATATTTGTCCTTGGCTTTAGTTCACTGTCAAAATCAAGCAAAATAAAATAATATTCTTTATGAGCAACATGCTGTGTTCAAATTGTTTTGTTTTTACCTTTAGGTGCACTTTTAGCGCTCATTTTGGAAGTTGTGGTGCAATTTTATCTGATGCAGAGCAATTTTGTAGGATAGGACACTTATGTTCAACATAGGCTTAATATGCAATTTAACATGCATCCCCCCCACACACACACACACCACCCCCACACTGTAGGCCTAACAATGAATACATTTCAGTGTTTTTTAACAGCCTCTTTATACTCTCTTACAAGTATATTTTGCTATGATGCTACACAAAATAACTTGCTAAAGAGCTATTTTTTCAAAAATAAAAATAATTGTTGGTATTGATCTGTGCTCTTGGCGGAAACACAAAGCTCGGCGTATGTCGCCATTTTACAGGCACTTGTGTCAATCTGACTGAGTAAGGGACTGCCATTCTTCTGGGCAAGGCATACAAAATGATGTATGCATGTCTGGCATGGGTAGCTACCGGGGTAGCTACTGGGAATTTCAATTGAATGAACACAGTTGCACAACAGCGTCCACAGACACTGTGTGCGCCACATGGACATGAATTCGACCATGTCAACTTACTTTAGCATTTTCCAAGGTTATGTGTTTGTGTTGTATTTTGAAATAGGCACAGATATGATCGCGGTTGGATCTCATACAGTCATTTGCAGAGCTGTGTTCATTCAATTGAAATTCCCCAGCATTTGCCAGTAGGGCATGTATGATGTAGGGCCTTACACATCATGACACAGACTCCGCATTCATTGTAATTCTGCGAAATTTTACAATTACTTCACCCAAAAACTGATGAAACTAAGTTTCATCAAAATAGGGGCCTACACTATAGGTGAGCAGCTATTTCAAGAGACAACTGTATGCATTTAATACTCACGCTGACCAGTACAAGTATCCATCTTCCATTTGAGGCTAGGGTCTCAAGCTATCGTGTTTCTTTGATCAGCGGTGACATTTTTGCAACGCACGTTTAAATTCCATTTAAAATGTAAAATTTGGATGAAAGTTACTTTGATGAATCAACTGTATCCGGTATTGAGCAAAGGTCGGTTATTTTCAACAGCCTATGATTTAGAGCAAATGTTAGCTATTTTGAACCCCGGTTCAGTCTATAATTTAGTTGAGGTGCAATTATTTTAGCACCAGAACCTCCCTTGCTAACACGGTGTCATGCTTCATCAAATTTTACTAGATTTTGATAGCTCAAGACTCTAGCCTCAAAAGCTATTGGTGAACAAATTTGAAGCTATTTTACAGTTACCATTGCCAATCCCCTGGGTTGTGTGGGGTTGGAAAATTACACAATGTTCCAAAATGCTACACATTCATTCATTCCACCTGAGCCTACCAACTGGTTAATTCCTATGTATTCCCAGCTTACAGCCTCACATTTTCAAGGATGGGGTACTTGAAATAAATTGCATGATTTTAATATCATTATGATGCATGTCACACACAAAACACACTTGATCGAGAAGTCTATCCTCAATCCAGGTCAATCTCAAATCGGTTGGAATCAGTGAAGCATGGCACCACATAAAGAAGCCAGAGGATGTTTAAAGGCATTCCCATAACCCAATGGGGTTTCTGACCTTGTACAGCTCAACTGATCATACTTTTCCTACATTCGACCTTGCATGATTTTTGAGTTGACACAGTCATGAAAATAACTATAGATACTTGACAAGACCATTAGTAGCCCAGTTCTGAACCTTTTCATTGATCATTCATAACAATAGGTATCTGATGGATCAGTGAAGATAAGAAGGGATTATAATATATCCGTAACCTTGATATTATAGTACATCTTGAGGAAAAAGTGCAATGGACATGTTTTCATTTTATGTTTCAAATATCCCACGCATGAAAATTGAGTATTTAACCCAAAAAATGAAAATGGAACAATTTATTGGAAATCTGTTTTAACAGATTTTTTTGACATCTTTTTCTGCACTGTATTATACCTAAATTAAGAAATTTGATAAATATTCAAAGAAAATATAAGTAAAACAAAAAATTGTGATTTTTACACATTTTGGGGCAAAAAAGGAAAAATAAGCAAAAATATCAAAATCTGTCTAACAGTTTCATTCATCAAGTCATAACAAACGGCCTACATGCTTAATTTCTAATAAAATATTGAACTTGTGAAAAATATAGGTATTTATTGATTTTCATGTTTTTTCTTGCAAATATGCTAATAATATGCAAATTATGAAATTCAAAATAAAGTTTCTACATAGCATACATATTTCAAGTATGATGTTCAAAATGACAGACATCAAAAAGAGATTCATGAAATGTAAAGGTGTAGTAACAATTTTGGCATGGACTGTCTGGTTAGGCAAAGTACGGTAAGTTGAGCTGTATGTCTGGCTTTTTTATACATGTTGATCATACCTTGCATTGGGATTGTGTGCAAATATCTGGTGTTTTCATCCTATTATTTAACATTCAAAACATCGAGACTTAGGAATGAAATTAATGCAGTGGGACAATATGAATGTTTCCTGTAAGAAAATCAAATATCAGTCATAAGTCTCAACAATTAGCTTGTTGGCTGCAGTTTTAAAATTACCATTTTGTGTGTGTGGCAATGGGGACTTTGCCTTTAAAATTAGGTTATATTGATCAAATTTCCCAATCATAGTGCATTGTAGGAATGCCTTTTAAAGGGAAGTCCACCAGAGCAGGTCTTCTGGGGTGAACCAAACCTACCTGGTTATCAAATTAATCAGTGACAAGGTTATCTCAGAATTTGGCAAGTGCTAATTGATGTTTTAATGTTAGTGCACCTGTCAAATTCAGCAATAACCTTGTCATTAATTAATTTGATAACCAGGCAGGTTTGGTTCACCCCAGAAGAACTGCTCTGGCGGGGCTTCCCCTTTAAGCCTCCTCTGTAAAGAAGCCTAACACCACGTAAAGCAATGGAAATTCTGTTGAAGTAAACAATGCCAATCGCGATGGGTATGTCCAGCGCCCCAAAAAAGTTGGTCAAATGACACAGCAGCAAATTATGGTTAAGGCTAATGAAATGAAATGATTAGTTTCCCGTCACATTTTTTTCAGTGAATGATTTCATTATTCATTATTTTGGAAAATTTCATTATTTTCAAAACTTTCATTTACATGGCTATTCCTATTACCTTTATTGTTGATAACAGACCATCTCAAAACAGGTATTAATGCTTAGATCATCAGTACAGACATTTTGCAACAGAATGAGGAATGATTTGAATTTGTTTTTATTGATATGAACAGAATTAAATTTGCAATTTTGTAATCACTAGAAACATTATGAGGTAATCCTTAAATTTTCATTATTTACTACATCCTCTACCCCTACAACTAAGAAAAACTGCTGATTATGATCAGCAGGGGATATCAGACATTTTGAGAGCTTCAATTTTAATTATTTCCATCTCAATTTCAGATAATTGACTTTTATATGAAAATAATGAAAGTTTTGGTCAAATTGAAAAAGTTATGAGGGCGGGTGACGGGAAACTGATAATTTCTTTTCATTTATATAGCCTAATTTCAAATAAAAATGAGCAAACTGCTCTGAAGATACAGATAAGATAAGTCATCAAAACAAATTTCTGTATCATTAAACTTAATGAAGAATGTTTTAATGGGGGCACTTTAAGTTGTCAGTCCCGTGTACATGCATATTTTCTCACATTAATGTAGTGTGCATGTTAAAGGCCCATTCAGTGATTTGCTCATCCGGACGATCGTAAAAATCATCAAAATTCAGATTTTGGTACCTTTGTAATTGGCATAGATGTGCTAACATAGCCTGCTTTGTAATTGGCATAGATGTGCTAACATAGCCTGCTAGTGGTTCGGTCGAAAGCCGTGTATTTTAGACAAAATAAAGCATTTGCATGATTCTGGACTTTTGATACTGACAGTACAAAAGTCCGACTCGAGATCGAAAGAAGCTCACTCTCCACGCACCAACACGCGCTATGTATTGTTTCTACTACTTATTACATCACTAGCTCCTATTTTAAACAAAATACACAATTTTAACTGTTTTTCATATTTGAATTGACCGTTAGTTTGCCTCGGTGATCTTTAATTGCTTATTTTGTTTTCTACTACAAAATTGTAGCTTAAAAGCGCCTGTTTTAAATCAATTTAGACTCTACTTCCCCGTGTTAGAAACACTGGACTAGGAAGTTTTTCCAGTCGATTGGTGGCGCACTGTACGAAAATCTCGATTTTCTCAGAGTTGAAGTAGAAAACCTTTCTAAAACTTCTGTTTTTGACTAATTTGTCGATGTATTCAGGGAAAAGTGGTTTAATGAAATTCTGTAGACTTATTCTTTATTTCTAAGCAACTCTGACAAATTTCCATTTTTTAAATGTTCCTGTGAAATCACTGAAAGGGCCTTTAAAGAACGTCACAGGCTATTCGAAAAGAGCAGGGGATCATCCCGGTACTGTTGACTGTACTTCAAAAATACACTCATCTATTCTAGGTTCCCGAGTAAAAAATAAGTACAGCTTGTCTTTACGCAGTGCAATAATACTCATGAGGGAGGCACTTACAAGGAAGAAGAATGCATTTGAAAAATTACAGTGTGACTCATATTTATAGTTCCATGCTCTATCTCTGTCCACACAGTAACTATCGTGTCATCGTGGATAGCAGGTTTCTCGATCAAATGACACACAGACAGTAAGCTTACCAGCTGTTCAGTCTAATATTGAATAGTGTGCATCTCTGTGGCAAGATGGTTCCACGGCCATGTTAACATGCAGGTAGTCCGAACCGGGAGTCCGAATAATCAGACCCAGAACAAAATATTAATTTCTGACATGATCTTGTTCTCAGCACTCAGCCCGTCTGCACGGCATGCCGTGCATAGTTAATAGTACATGCATGGCGGGTCTCGTTTTATTTACTTACATACGAGACTAGATAAAAGAAGGTGTACCAAGTGCCCAAAATTCTGAAAGATTTGAAACTCATACCGCTGGTGCTGCCTTGTTCATGTGTTGCAGGACGGTCAATCACAATGGCAATGCAGAGCTCGGGAAACAAGTACAGAATTTGGGTGCAAAGTAATGTACAATTTCATGAAATATTCATCGCTGATGATGAAACCGAATTCATTTTAAGAATATTTTAGATCAAATAATTACCTTCGATTCGAAACTGTAGTTGCTCTTGCAATATTAACACCTTTTTGCAGCATTATTATTCCATCACGGTTAGTGTTTACGTGTGGGTTCGCGAGCATCCATCTTTAAATAATTGCCTCTTTGCCTGAGTCGTTTCTCTAAATCCATGAAATTTTCCTGTCGGGTTGTTAGCGGTTACCGCACCATAGCTGAACCATGTTATTGTATTATACCAGGAAGAACAGATTATACCACTGTCCCCGGGGTCGAACCTTCTTGGGATTCTGAAATATAGACCCAAAATAGGCATTTTAACAGAGTTTTATGAGGAGTGTCACCGTGTGGAAATTTATAAAGTAATTTTAATACCGGGAGGGGGGTAGGCCTACCGGTACATTCTTTATTTTTATTTCTCTTTTATTTGACACCACTCGAGATACAAAAAGATATTTCCTTAATAATCGATGATCTATATGTCCACGCACGTTTTAAAAAGGATTTGCAAAATATATCGAAACAATTACCACCTTCTTCCCAACTTACGGGGGTACCTAACATGAAACATATTTTTATATCTAAATCACCTGCAATGAATGTTTGCCAAAGGGCCTCTAGATTTCGGTCACCGAGGTCACGCTCCAGCTTTAAATACTCTTCAGAACGAATATTATTCAGAGAGCTGCAAGTGAAAAGGAAGTGTCTGAGGTCTCCCTTTACAAAGAGAACAAGATTTGTCCATGCCCTCATTCCATCTATATATTCTGCCATTTAGGGGAAGGATGTTAGAACGTGCTTTAAATTTCAGTAATGGATATGGAGGCATAGGCCTAGGTAACCTATGTCATTTCAGTTTTATCTGGGGTTAACGTCCCTTATCTGGGGTTTAGATTGTTCTATCTGCGGTTTACGACCCTTATCTACGGATAAGGCGTCTTATCTGCATGGGGTTTCGATGCCTTATATGAAGTTTACGCCCCTTGTCTGCTGGAAGGCGCCTTATCTGGGGTTAGACTGCCTTATTTGGGCTTACGTCTCTTAGCTGGGGTTAAGGCGCCGTATGGGGTTAAGATGCCTTATCTGGGGTTTAGACTGTGTTATCCTAGGTTTACGTCCTTCATCTGAAGTTAAGGCGCCAATATCTGGGGTTTAGATGCCATATCTGGGGTTTACGTTCCTTGGGGTTAAGGCGCCTTATCTGGGGTTTAGATTGCCTTATGGGGTTTACTTCTCTTATAGCTTTATGTTCCTTATTTAGGGTTAAGGGGCCTTATTTGGGGTTGGGACTGCTTTATCTGAGGTTTAGGCCCCTATGTCCCTTATCTGGGGTTACGGCGCCTTATCTGGGATTTATGCCATATATCTGAGTTTACGTCTCTTATCTGGGGTTAAGGTGCCTTATTGGGTTTAGATGCCTTATCTGAGGTTTACGACTGTTATCTGGGGTTTACGACCCTTATCTAGAGTTAAGGCACCTTATATGGGGTTAGATGCATTATCGGGGGTTTACGTTCTTATTAGGGTTAAGGCGCCTTATTTGGGGTTTGGACTGCTTTATCTGGGGTTTAGATGCCTTATCTGGGTTTAGCCTGCGATATATGCTAAGGTTAAGGCATCTTAGCCACAGGTAAGGAAAGTAAACCCCGGATAAGGGCGTCTAAACCACATATAAGGCGCCTTATCCCTAGATAAGGGATGTAAACCCAATTAAGATAAGGCAGTTTAAACCCCAGATAAGGGACACAAACCCCAGATTAAGCGGAAACGACACACTTATGGGTGTCATCTTGGACTTCTGGGCAAAAATATGTCATAACGTCAAACTAACTCACCCCCGCACACACAACACCCTTCCTCCTCCCTTTCCAAAAAGATATGGATATGAAACGAATTAATTTTATGTGGCCATATCACAGAGCTGTAGGCCTATTTATGAAACGGCTATTATAGACAGATTATAAACAACAACGATCAACATGATGAAAGAAATTGAACATATTAAAGAACTATATGAATTTTTACACCAAGATAAAAGTAGTGAATTGTTAAAAACTTTTTGGTCGGCCGTATAAGTTAATCTATTTCAGCGTGTGTCTTCACGTCGAAATATTGAGGTTAGTCTCAATTATTTTTTGTGTTGAATGACTGCCCACCAACACGTATGAACATTCACTCAAAAATTACTAGTATTATTAATTTTGTTCTTGTACCATTATAGCATGTCAATTAGGGAGCCTATATCGCCGGGCTATATCGCAACTTTCATTCAAGGAATTCATAACGTAAGTTCCCGGGACTGGAAAGCGTACGATATATATAGATACAATAGGCTATACACATGATACACGCAAGCACTGTCGTCATGCACAGTGTATTGGTGCTGTTTTTTAGCTTTTAACATGCATTTTCTTCGTCCTCAGTAAAACTATTTTGCAGGATGATGCTTAGTATTAAAAATTGAAATGGTGGATTTGCAGGCTAAAGTAGCCTCACTCTCCCATGACATGATTCATTTACCTATATATATTCAGCAGTGAATTTTTGACTTGACCCAGTGATGAAATAGTAACCTCATGTTCCTAATAAAGCTGTGTTCATCAGTAGTGATTGTTTTTGACCCATATGATGATGAATTTCAATGAGTGTTGAGTCTTGACAGGTTCATGCATATGTTTAAAAAATACATGCTTTTATTTCCAAGATACATTTTGCCAAATGCCAATTGTATCCCCTGGCTCATAATTATTGCACATAACCTTTATATGGAGAAATAGGCCATATAATCATGCATAATTCAAATGAAATTTTGGGATTCAAATCAAATGTTCATGGATATCTATGACATGATATCTTTATTGGTTTTTGATACAAAATGCTATAGCTGCCTGAAATATTATGTATTTGAGCACAAACACACATATATGGCAAGTACCGGTATATTGGGCTGTTCCAGATAATAATCAATCCCCCCCTATAGAGGGCACTGGAATTCCATACTCTTTTTGTATGTATTCTGGTCTGGAATTCCAGACTTTTTTCACCCAAATTCCTTCACATCATATAATCCAAACCTATAGAGGGCGTCGGAATTCCAGGCTTTTTTCCCCCAACCCGTCGGAATTCCAGACTTTTATTCCCCCAGCGGCATCAGAATTCCAGACTTTTTTTTTTTTTTTTTTCCCAATGCGTCGGAATTCCAGACTTTTTCACCCAAATTCCTTCACATCATATAATCCAAACCTATAGAGGGCGTCGGAATACCAGGCTTTTTTTCCCCAACGCGTCGGAATTCCAGACTTTTATTCCCCCAGCGGCATCAGAATTCCAGACTTCAAAGACTTCAAAGTCATGTACTCCAAACTATAGAGGGCATCGGAATTCCAGACTTTTTCCCCGAACGACGCTTTGGAATTCCAGCCCCCCCCCCCCCAACATCCAGTGGACTGGACTTCCAGACTGTCTTCCCCCCATGAAACACCTTCAAAGTCATACTCGAAATCTATAGAGGGCGTTGGACTGCCCCCCCCCCTGCCCGGCCTGCCAAGAAACCTTTGCCTCCTCCAGGCGGCGAGTGCATGGCATGATAGAGCCGGCAACTTGTGAAACCGCCCGGCCGTTTGGCATTTTCCATATACTCGGTTAGTTTTGTGGGGTTCATTATCGAACCCCAACGGTAAGTTTGTGTTTATATTATTTATTAACATAGGCCTATTTGTTTGTGATATTTCAAGCGTTTTAAAATTTCAAAATAATCCCATTCAATTACACGGTTTCCGTACTGCGTTTTATTTAAAAGATGGCCTATGTATGCCAAAATTGGCCTCTCCCCTGTCTAGCCAATAATTGCCCCCCCTTTCAGCCGGTAAAAACAAAATCCTGCTCCCCCCCATTTTACCCTCGCCCAGGATTCATAATTTAATACTGCATTACCCATTTATTTCGTATGATGCCCGGGGTGTTTTATCATCATTCGTGTTGGACATGTTAATATGAGAGTTTTAAAACTCTTTTACACATTCCACTTTGTAATTTTGAGAAATACAAGAAAGAAATCAAATTCAAGAATATTATTGAACATTCAGCCATATAAATGTAAGATTTCTGTCAATTTTGTTATTCAAATTACCGAAAACCCAGAAATTAGTAATACCTGCTAGGAAGGGTTTCTGTCCATCTTAAAGGAGTATTTCGTGATCCTAGCATCATCTTTTTATGCCATTTTTCAGTACATATCCACGAAAAAAGTATATTCCCAAAATTTCAGTTGATTCCGATTTTGCGTTTGCGAGTTATGCATGATTATAGGTATTACACTGCTCCATAGACAATACGTTGTAATTTCGTTCTGGTGCACCAGAACGAAATTCAAATTTCGCGATATCTTTGCTAAACGAATTAATCTGCAAGAAATATTTTGTACATAAACATTATGTAGCCAGAGTATTCCAGTGATATAAAAATCTCAACTTGTTTTGAGAAAAGTGGGGGGATGAGGCTGTGGATCACGAAATGCCCTTTTAAGCTGAAATATCAAGGATTTTGACCGTTTAAAGACCCACTCAGCAGTGGCGTAGCTAGAGGTTGTGGTGCCCAGGGCTAAGGATACATAATGGCCCCCCTCCGATACTTGGAAAAAGTTACCTGGTATGAGATATCTAATCTATTTTTATCCTGGTTGGAGTATATTAAACACATTCTTATAGTGCTTTTGATAAGATAATAGGAGTGAATAATATGAGTCTTAAACATAGGCCTTCTGTATGTAGGCCTACAATGTATTTGAATTATTTACATGATTAAAATACTATAGAGTAGTCTTTAATACTATTAAAATAAATGCAACAAGTGGCAAAATCAATCATTCGCTTACTAGTACCAAAAAATCAGCCATATCTGTTTAAACATGTTAAATGTTGTGTTCATCATCTTTTAGTTTTATATTGTTAATATATTATTCAATATTTATAATACTAGGTGTATATAGCTTATACAATGTGTATACAATTTTCCATAAAACAGTGAAAAATCCTGCTCGTTTTATAAAAGTTGATAGGACCCAATTTCAAATAGTATGTTTGATGTATGAATAGTAAATTTCTGGTTTAGGAAATTTGTCAATTTGAACATAACCTATTTCTTATTTGCAAATGTGTTTGTCTCGCATGAAAATTGTAGGCCTATACTAGTATACTTCCCTGATGTGTAAAAGGTTCAACCGTGGGCATTAATGCCTTTTTTGCACAACACATCTTGTCGATGTTTGTTTATTTGTTTCTTGTGCAATAAACATATTAAAATTAAAATTAAAATAAATTACTTAAAAAATTACTTTGGAATTCCAGACTTTTTGCCCCAAAAAAAGTTTGCCCTCTATAGGGTTCTGGTGGAATATGCCCGGAATTCCATACTTTTTGCGGAGATTGGGTCTGAAATTCCAGATATTTTTTCCAAAATGAATTTGGAATTCCAGAATTTTTTTTAAAAAAATAGTTTGCCCTCTATAGGGTTTTGGTGGAATGTGCCTGGAATTCCATACTTTTTGCGGAGATTGGGTCTGAAATTCCAGATATTTTTTCCAAAATGAATCTGGAATTCCAGACTTTTTTCAAAAAAATAGTTTGCCCTCTATAGGGTTTTGGTGGAATGTGCCGGGAATTCCATACTTTTTGCGGATATTTGGTCTGGAATTCCAGATATATTTTGCAAAACAAATTTGGAATTCCAGATTTTTTTCCAAAAAAACCATTTGCCCTCTATAAGGGGGGGTCTTTTATTATCTGGAATAGCCCATTGCATATAAAACAGAAAAACCTGGATTTTCGTCGATAAACGTGATTTTTCGGCGAAAAAACAGGTTTCTCGACCGATAAACCTGTTTTTTCGCCGATAAACTTGGTTTTTCACTGCAAAACCTGGTTTTTCGATTTGATAAACCTGGTTTTTTTAAAATCGAAAACCAGGTTTTTCGAATCCGAACACATGTACAGGGACATACATTGTACAAGAATGGAAAAAGAACATCCCTGAGCCCAAGACATACCAGCAGGCAAACACCAGGGTCAGTACGAAAACACTCCAACAGCACCCCAGTCACCAAAACCACTGCAGAGACCTGAATGAAACCCTGACCATCACCACCGCTCACCCCACCCACCGGAGCACACCCACGGGCGAGTTACCCACCCTTATACGCCACTGGCTAAACACGATCAAGTTAACGGAATCACTTAGTTCTTCGGAGGAGTAGTGTACACTCTAAGAAATAATAGAACCTTTTTTCTCCTCTCAGGAGAACCCTCCCTCTTGAACTTCTCAATAAGGTTCTTTAATTTGGAGCACCCTTAAAGGTTCTCTGAAGGACCGTAAACGGTACTGTATATCACATGTTTTTCGAGTATAGTGGAAAAAATTATAGATTTAGTTATACCTAAATATTAATAAAAATAAGCTCATCCCACAGATTAAAGAAAACTAAAGTTTAAAAAAGTAAAAAGCATTCACTTTGGGAAGGGTTTTGAGACGAACTATTAATAAGATGACCTTTTATATTTTGATGAGGAGGTGCAAGGAGACCCCTGGGAGAAATAGGCCCTAAAGGAGAATTCCTAAATATGTAACAAAAAGTAAATATCACAAAATAATGATTTGACATTATCGTTGATAACTCTTAATAGCATATAAACACGGTAAAAAGAGCATTGCGTGTGAATGATTGGAGGGGGTGGATGTTTCTTGTTATTTCATGTAGGAGGTGCAAGGAGATCTCCGGGAAAAATAGGCCCTAAAGGAGAATTCTTACATGCTAATATGTAACAAAAAGTAAATGTCACAAAATAATGAACCAATTTGACATTATCGTTGATAACTCTTATATAACTTTAATAGCATATAAACACGGTAAAAAGAGCATGATGCGTGTGGATGTTTGGAGGGGGTGGGTGTTTCTTGTTATTTCATGTATAATTGAAAACTTAGCATCTTTGTCACTACCATATAATATAGGCCTACATCAGAAAAGCTAATATAAAAGGTGCTGGGGACAATGGGGGAGAATTTTAGCTCCTGAGTCGAAAATTATTATTTGTTCTTGTCCCGTTATAGCGTGCCAATATCAGAAAATATTCATAACGTATAAGTTCCTGGACTGGAAAGCGTATGCACACGCAAGACTGATGCACAGTGTGAAATGTGCTGGGGTTTTACTTAAAAAAGCCAAGCATCTCATTTGTTTTAACATGCATTTTCTTCGTCCTCAGTAAAACAATTTTGCAGGCTAAAAAATAGCCTCACTCTCCTATGACATCATTTAGCTACCGGCCGTATTATATTCAGCAGTGCACTATTTGACAAGACCCATTTATGATGAAATACCGGTAGTAACCCCATTTTCCTAATAAAGCTGTGTTCATCAGTAGTGATTGTTTTTGACGTAGGCAGTGGCGTACCGTGGCCGCTCCTACCCCGGGGGCTGAAGAAAAATCAATTTTGCCGCCCCTTCCCCCAAAGCCCGAAAAGGTTGACGCAATTTTTTTCGGTGGTTTGAAAAGTGAAGAGCAAAAGAATTACTAATTCTTTTTGCCGCCCCTTCGTTCTTTCTTCTTCCGCCGCCCTTTCGTTTTGGCCGCCCCTTCTTCTTCCGCCGCCCTTTCGTTTTGGCCGCCCCCTGCTTTTACCCCGAGGGGGGGCTGGCGCCCGCAAAGCCCCCCCCCCCCCAAATACGCGCATGGTAGGGATGATGAGTTTCGATGAGTGTTGAGTCTTGGCAGGATCATAGTGTATGGAAGTTTCAAAGAAACATGCTTTAGTTCCCAAGATAAATTGCCAAATGAATGCCAGTTATATCCTCCGGGCTCATAACTATTGCACAGCCCCTTATATGGATATACCATACAGTAATCATGCATAAGGGAACAACCCAAAAGTTCGATGAACCCCTATAAACGAAAGTTTTTTTTCGCTAGAAAGGCTAACACCCTCCCCCCTCACGTCTAACGTAAGTTTTCAAATATCGAAAATTCAAACCCGGATTCATCCGTCGCTATCAGAGTGCGTCGCTATGGTGGATGGGGATGTGCATGCAGGAGTGCAACAATGCAATGATATTGATCACGTTTATGGAAGAAACCAATATTCTATTATTTTAAAATATTTTTCTTCATACCTTTTTGGGCACGAAAAAAATTATGACTTGCTGGATTTTCAAATAAAAATAAAAAAGAATCAAGGTGCGGTACAGCTGATTAAAAAATGAACTTACAAATTACAGGTTGCGAGTACTGATTCAAAATTATTTTGAAGCAATCACTGTTAATGTCAATGTCGTATTTCAGAAATTATATAGGCCTAGGGCCTATTAAATCATTAAAAAAGATCAACTTTGACCGATGTTTTAACTACTTTTTTTTCAAATGTAATCGGACTTTTGACACCCTCCCTCCCTAACGAAAGGACTTTCGTTTATAGGGCTTCATCGAACTTTTGGGTTGTTCCTCAAAACGACTGGTTCTTTATCGATTTTGATACAAAACGCTATAGCTGCCTGAAATTATATATTTGAGCACAAACACACCTCCGTCAGGCACCGCTTCGACTCGCAGCCAGTTTACCATGCAGGGTGGGCAATCTAAAAAAAAAATCTTGGCATTTTGAGATAAGAAAAGTACCCATAATTATGAATATTGACCCGGGTTTTATGATAAGTGTCACCCCCGGTTGGGGAAATAGGGATGCGTCAAACAAGTGCAATAGAGAAAGAATCCATTCTTATTTAAGAACCGAGTTGAACTTTTTAGGTTTTAAAACATTTCATAAATAACATATCCATTAGTGATCTTGTGTGAAAAAATCAAGGAATTATCATTTACCGCTTTGTTTTTATGACACATTTTGTAGCGATACCCAATTTTAATGTTTGTCCAAGATATTATACATCTAAAAAATGTCAGCCCACTCTGTGTAAGGTATAGATTTGGAACAGCTCCCATTTTCTTAACCTAATTGGCATTGCTGAGTAAGGACGTGAGAAAGACTAAGACCATTGCATGGTTAGCAAAAACTAAAGTATAAAAAAAAAAGAAAAAGGAAAAAAAGGGGGTTTTAGACGCATTAATTTTGATGAGGAGGTGCAAGGGAGACCACAGTGACAATTAAAGGAGAAATTCCTACATGCTTGCATGAAATAGGCCTATGTAACAAAAAGTGAATGTCACAAAATAATGAAGCAATTTGACATTATCGCTGATAACTCCTACATGTAGGCCTATAACAAAGAGCATAATGCGTGTGGATGTTTCGGGGGAATTTTGTTTCTTGTTATTTCATGTGTAGGCCCTAGGCCTACGTGTACTTGTGCTTTGCTACACCACTGCTCCTGAGTCGAACATAATTTGCATTTTAA
This sequence comes from Amphiura filiformis, assembly GCF_039555335.1. NCBI lineage: Eukaryota > Metazoa > Echinodermata > Ophiuroidea > Amphilepidida > Amphiuridae > Amphiura > Amphiura filiformis. Next base: position 23,818 of record NW_027305674.1, read on the forward strand.
TAGCAACTTTCAATTATCACTTATTGTTTTACCTATTCTTAAAAACAAAGTCAATTTATGTTTAGGGTTCATTCAGTGACTTTACTTGCAGATTCATTTAGCATGTTTAGGCCTATACTAAGCAAAATAACGTCAAAGAAACTTACAGCGGGGGTGTCCTATGTAGGAATAATGAGCCATATGCTTAGGCCTACTCATCATGCATAATTCAACTGAAATTTTGGGAATAAACGTTTTTGTGGATAGGCTATAGGCCTACTCAAACATTAAGAGGATGCTAGAATCAAATACTTCTCACACACGCCCGGGGTACACGCGTTATGAAATGAACGTGCCTATACCTATATCCCGCCTATATCCCGTATACATCATGCAACACGACAAGATTTTTCTGTACTTAATGTAGCGCGAATATAGAGGGCGGTATGTTTCTGATGAAATGAACGTAAAACGAGCCCACACTGTGTGAAACGACTCAAACGAGTCGTACCCTAAACGAGCCGTAAGCCTATATCCCGTATGCTATGCTACAACACGACAGCGCGAGCGCGAAGAAACCCCTTGTGTGTCGGGTTTAAAGGTTTAGATTATGTTGTATTTAGGCCTATCCCAGCAAACACAAAACATTTTCGAATTCATCCACAAGAGGTTATAAAATTGTTATTTAATTAAGTGTTGACAAAATATTTGGCAACAAATGTTTGCAAAAATATTTTACAATAACATAACATTTTGAAAACATTTTAAAAACATTGTTGTATTTAAGCTCTGTTGTACATGTAGGCCTATATATTGTATCATCGGAATTTCAAACGAAACGTTTCATGACCCCTGGTCCGACATTATAATGTTATTTTAATAACATTAAAAAAAACCGTTTTTATCTAAACCAAACCCCAAAATATAGCTTGTTTGAAACGTTTTGAAACGTTTTTGTGTTTGCTGCCCGGGTTTGCTGGGACAGCATTGTAATTTTGAAGACAATGTTTTGTACCATAATATCATGTACTCTATACCATTATCAATTATATACCCGGTACTTACAGCTGGCGAATAGAAAAAAAGGGCATTTCAAGTAGCCAATTTGAAAATAGGTCAAGGGTTGAAAATGGTGACTGTGTAATTTTTGTGGCAAATTATATATTTTTTATTTTTGAGATTTAAACAGTCCTCGAAGTAAACTTTGTCAATCTATTGATATGCCTATGTACTTACAGTGTATAGCTGTGAAGAAAAGTTCAATTTCTGGTCATATTTTAGCTTCGAATTGGTAATCATGGTGATAAGTATGTGCGCATTCGTTTGTAAAAAAGTTAGGCTATTCTATGATCAAAAACACTTGATTCACTGTACTTAAGGGATCGAATAGCAACGTTTGCATATAGGCCTAATACTTCAATATGAAATGTCAAGATTTTTAAAGTATTTTAAGTAGGCCCCTACATAAGTAATGTTTTCGAGATATTTAATGTAAAACCAAAATATGAATATTGACCCAGGTCTTATGAGGAGCGTCACCTCTGATGGTGAAAATATTTATATTCTTTAATTCTTTACTTTTTTTCTTTCATGTGACACCACTCGGGGTCATACCTTCTTGGCATTTCAAGATATGAAAAGAACCCAAAATATGAACATAGTTGACCTGGGTCTTATGATGACTGTCATATAGTGATATAGTTTTATTATATTCTTTACTTTTTCTCATTCATTAACATTTGACACACCTTGGGTGTCAAATTTAAATTCTTGACATTTTGGAGCTATCAAAAGGACCCACAGGGCCTATGAATACTGACCTGGGTGAAAATGAATGTCACCCCGGGTGGTGAAATATTGTTATTATATTCTTTACGTTTTTCTCTTTCATGTGACACCACTTGGGGGGGGGGGGGGGTGTGGGTCATACCTTCTTGGCATTTGGAGCCCGGGGCACTTCAATATAAAATGGATATAGGTGTAGGGCTGGTACTTTCGCAGTAAGGGACATTTGGTGAGAGCAAAATATAAAACTAGAGCGGTTACCGCACCATAGCTGAACCATGATGCTTCAGCAGTATATTAGCTTATATTGTGGATAGATCACTGTAACCTGGGGGCTCATACCTTCTTGGGAGATATGAAAAGGTTAAAAGGACCCAAAATAGGAATATTGACCCAGGTCTTATGATGAGTGTGACCCCCTAGTGCATGGGGAAATAATTTTAATGCATTCTATATCTTTCATTTGACACCACTCGGGCCATACCTTTTTGGCTTTTCGATATATGAAACTGACCCAAAATATGAATATTGACCCGGGGCTTATGAGTGAGTGTCACCCTCGGTGGGGAAAATAATTTTAATACATTCTCTACTTCTTTCTCTTTCATTTGACACCACCCAGGGGGCCATACCGGTACCTTCTTGGCATTTCGAGATATGAAAAGGACCCAAAATATGTATAATTATTGACCCATGGAATTATTTTCATATTCGTTAATACCACTCGGGGTACATATCTTCTTGGCATTTGAGATATGAAAAGGACCCATATAAATATTGACCCAGGGCCTATTATGAGTGCCACCCGGGTGGAAAAATATTTTTATTATATTGTTAACTTCTTCCTCTTTCATTTGACACCATTGCGGGGTTCATACCATCGTGGCATAAAGATATGTCCATTTCAGACCAAAAGGTTGGTAAGTAGGCCTATGTATTATTTAAGTAAGCAAGTAAGTATAAGTATAACATACACTAATATAATTATGCTGATACCATTTCATGGTTCAGCATAATATGGGGTCATTGGGTGAGAGCAGGGGCGTCGCCAGACCTTTTTCATTAGGGGGTGTAAGAGTCAACGATTGCCGACGAGCCATCTGTGTGCCGACATACCAAATTCTAGAGCGGTTATCGCACCATAGCTGAACCATGTTGCATCAGCCAGGGGGACTTTGTTATTATTTCATTTGACACCTTGGGAATCATAGGCATACCTTCTTGGCATTTCAAAATATGAATACTGACCCAGCTTATGAGGAGTGTCGCCCCGGTAGGAAATACTTTTTAATATAATTATTCTTATTATGGGGCATTTAGGCCTACTTACTTATACAGAGATTTGCAGGCATGATTTATTAGGGGCGTGATTATCAACTAATTATTAATTAATTAATTAGTTAATTAAGTTCAAACAGGCAATTATTGTTGTATCTAGAAAGTTGTCAAACCTGTGTATTATAGGAGCCCAATTGTGCGACTTCTGATTTTATAATTATATGCCTAGTAATTGCCTACAATTTAACCCATGAAACTGTTAACAAGACAAAGAAAATAGCTGAATAAAACAGTATAATGTGGTCAAATCGGTATACATATGAATAAATACTACCAAGAATTTTTATTCATAGCCTATTTGATTAGAAACGAAACGTCCGTTAAATGGAAAATTATTATAAAATTATGTTAAAAAATCGCGTCGCGCTTGCGCGAAAGTTTTCCCTATTATCGTAGACCTTTTTTATATAAATTGTGTTAAACATAAATTTTATTGGCAAATGTCGAAAGTACAAGCGAAAATGGCCATTTGTTTGACCACAACGCAGGAGTGTGTGAGAAAATTTTGCAAAATGAAGACCTAATTGAAGCGATTTGGTGGACCATATTGACACTATTAGAGTGTAAAATTTTAGTTTGAAAAAAAACCGAAAAAAATTGTGAAATGAGTGGTCAAAGAAGCCTTTCGCACGAATTTTGTGGACAAGTTTTCCCTATTATTGTAGGCCTATAAATTGTGTTTAACATAAATTGGCAAATGTCAAAAGCAGAAGCGAAAATGGGCATTTGTTTGACCATAACGCAGGGGGGGTGTCTGAGAGGGGATGTGCCCCCCTCAGAAGTAAGAAACTTTTGCAAAAGACCTAATTGAAGCGATTTGGTGGACCATTTTGACACTATAATGTAAAATTTAAGTTGGAAAAAGCCGAAAATTTGTTAAATGAGCAGTCATTGAAGCCTTTCGCTCTGAATTTCGTGGACAACTTTTCCGTATTATTGTAGGCCTATAAATTGTGTTTAACATAAATTGGCAAATGTCGAAAGCAGAAGCGAAAATGGCCACTCGTTTTGTTTGTGCACTACGCAGGGGGTTGCTGAGGGGGATGATCACCCCTGAGAAGTAAGAAACTTTTGCAAAATGAAGACCTAATTGAAGCGATTTGGTGGACCATTTTGGCACTATTATTAGTGTGTAAAATTTTAGTTTGAAGCCTTTCGTGGACAAGTTTTCCCTATTATTGTAAGTGTATAAATTCTGTTAAACGAAGGCCCTAAACTGTCAAATGTTGAAAGCAGAAACGAAAATGGCCATTTGTTTATCCACTACGGAGGGGGTGTTTGAGGTTGGAAAATGAAGGTCCAATTGCAGCCATTTCGTGCATCATTTTTACACTATCATTGCTTTACAAGACTTGAGACTCACAATTAAAGCATGCATGTATCGATGTTGAAGTCAGCACGGAGTCCGTCTTAACACTGGTCTTAATTATGGGCGGCCGTGAGGGCCAAAAGGGTCTCAAAACTACACAAGGGTATCAAAAGTACAATAAGGTCTCAAAAACACACAAAGGTCTCAGAAATAAACACACAGTATGTCTCAATAGCACAATACGGTCTCAAAAACAGAGAAAGGTCTCAGAAACAAACACACAACAATGTCTCAATAGTATAATAAGGTCTCAGAAACAGGGAAAGCTCTCAAATACAGAGAAAGGTCTCAAAAACAAAGAAAGGTCTCAAAAACAGAGAGGTCTCAAATACAGAGAAAGGTCTCAAAAACAGAAAAAGGTCTCAAAAACACGTTAAGGTCTCAAAAACACGTTATGGTCTCAAAACACGTTATGGTCTCAAAAACACGTTATGGTCTCAAAACAGAGAAAGGTCTCAAAAACAGAGAAAGGTCTCAAATACAGAGAAAGGTCTCAAAAACAGAGAAAGGTCTCAAAAACAGAGAAAGGTCTCAAAAACAGAGAAAGGTCTCAAAAACAGAAAAAGGTCTCAAAAACACGTTAAGGTCTCAAAAACACGTTATGGTCTCAAAAACACGTTATGGTCTCAAAAACACGTTATGGTCTCAAAAACACGTTATGGTCTCAAAACACGTTATGGTCTCAAAAACACGTTATGGTCTCAAAACACATTATGGTCTCAAAAACACGTTATGGTCTCAAAACACGTTATGGTCTCAAAAACACATTATGGTCTCAAAAACACGTTATGGTCTCAAAAATACGTCAAGGTCTCAAACCAGGTATTACAACGGACCGTTATATGTGCAGTACCGCCTGCAGTATACTGCACATATCAGCAGGCGAAACTACACATTCCGTCACGCACTTCTACATATCCCAACTTGCATTTCCGCATGCGGTGATGCAGGTCGGGATGTGCAGTTCCGCATGGGGAACTGCAATATTTTTGGTGTATTTCCGCATGGGGAATTTCGGTATATAGGCCTATGGATGGGTCATTTTGTTTTCAAAATTTTCTTAATTTCTTTTGGAAAATAGACCAACTTTGCATCACTGCAGCCAAAATGTTTGTTGTAGTTGTAAAAACTAAGACAATTTGTGTTAGATTTGGCCAAAACTTTTGTCCAAATTTCTTACAAAATTACAAGTTGGACTTAAAAAGTCTTATCATATAATGCGATTGAAATGAGAAATATTTGAACACGTTCCTAACGTTTTCCTACACCTTTTAGGGTGTAATATAGAAACGTTGCCCAAAATATATGTGCCAAAAATTGCTTGCTCCCCCCCTCCCCCACCACTTCGACCTGCCAAAAATGCTCCCCTTTGACATGCCAAAAAGCTTTGCCTCCCCCTATAATTCACCACCCCGGCCCCGGGGGTACAATTTATTGCACCACCCCTGACAAGTTCAGGCGCCTAGAGGTGTAAATGAATTGAATAGAAATTTAGTATGAAATGGGTCTATTGAGAAGATTTATCAATTTTGTCCAGGTATTTGGAACATGGGATCACTCAGGGTCCACCCCATATCCATGTTGGTATATCACTGTGGAGGATGAATCTTATTCAAAATTGAGTTTTATTGGAATTCAGCAGCAGGCATTGCATTCACTAATTTGGACATTTTCAAAACAACTTGTACCTCCCTCATCAAAACAAAACTTCACTGAAACCCTCAGTTTTTTGGCAAAAATCAATGCCTGTTTTACACCACAGAAAAAAAGTCTTCTTTGTGCAAGGGGTAAATGTGAAAGATAAAAAAGCATCACAAAGAGAATATTTTGAGGCAATTTATGAATTGTTTTCAGCTCAAAAACATTGACATATTTTGCTTAAAATTGTTTTCCTTATAAATTTTGGTTTTTTTCCTTGTTTCACCCCTTGCCATTAAAAAAGCTCAACAATTAACTTGTCTAATATTGATCAGCCCTTACACCAGTCACCATGAAAACAAACACATAGATACATGTTAAATTGTATTCTTAATTATAGTCACTTTATTTTTCTAAACACACACAAGTATTCCAACATGTGGTCAGTATACATGTATGATTCAAACAAAAATACACAAGTTGTAAAACCTAAAGCATGTGTTACATTTTTAGAATTATTAATAAATTTGTTGTTTAAAATTATCAAATTTTACTAGCAGTGCCCGTATTATTTTGAATATGCATAATTAACATTAAAAGTTGGGTTGTTTGTCTGTCACTTTTTAATTGATTTAAGGAATATCAACAAGGAATTACAAGAATCATAACAAAGCAGCCATGAAAGTGAAATTTTAGCTCATTTGACCTTGGGAACTCAGGCCTGTACATGGGGGAGTGGGGAGGGGTGCGACCACACCTTCACCCCCAAATTTGCACAAGTATACACAAAGTACCAAAATATCACATTTTTGTGAGCATAGCAAGCAAAAAAATCAGTTTTTTACGCTTTTTGGTCAAAAAGGTGAAAATTCCACTTTTCACTATATCACCCCCCTGAAAAAAAAAAAAGTGCACTTTCTCAAAATCAGCACCTCCAAAAAATCCTGCGTACTACGGGCCTGAGGAACTGTGACAAGCCCTCTAAACTTACAGCTAAAGAGCATTACTTCTTGTCATTTAAATAAAGCACTTATGATTTAGAGCTAATAATTCTGTTTGTACTGAATTTATTCCTAAAAATCATAGATTCTGAATCAGCACCCCAAAATTGACTAAGAACACTTCTCAAACCTTGTATAGCTCTCTGTGTAGACCCCAGTCCGCAACCCTGTCAGTCCGACACCAGCGCCTTAGACCGCTCGGCTATCAAGGCTTGATGGTGTCATGATGAAAATTTAAAAATATAATCGCAACTTCATTACTTCAACATACCACGTGTGACAAGCAAATACAGAAAACGTACCATATTTTGGAATTTTATTTGTTTAAAAACATTAATGTGTATTAATAGCGCTCAATTGTTGATAACTGCGTGTTTTATAATACAGAAATAGGAATGAGGCTATACACGCACAATAGTAGTGTTACGAGTCGTACTTGACTCAAGGCCAAAATCACCTTTTTCCCGAACTCACACGAATGCACAACACAAATACACTGTTTGTTTAAGCTAACAAAATCTAAGTCTTTAATTGAAAACAGAGTATGATTGGTACATATAATAACAATATCGCATATACAATAAAATCACACAATGACAGTTTTACTATATCAGTACTTAACCAGCTGTCTTCTTGTTGGTGATCCTAGAGTTCTTGCAATGTTCTGGACGACTGATGTAATATATCCTTATTCACTTGTCCTGCGAAAATCAGCGAAGTCCATAGTACACTTGCATTTATAAATCCTTGCGTATAAAATCCTCATACGAAAATGATGATGCTTCCTCCAATCTCCTTTGCTATCTCCACAAATATATCTCCTTGCGATGCTTTCTCCACAAATATATCTCCTTGCGCTGCTTTCTCCAAAAATGGTGTTTCTTTCACCAATCACTCTTTTCCCAGGGAACAGGTTTCTTTAACACAGCTCCGCTGTTTTTGACAGATGCGTGGCCTTCACAAACCCAGCAAACTCCAGCAATTTGACAGAAGAACTTTTAATCCTTTGATGAGGAAGAGCACTTTTGTGTGCTCGCTGTCTTCTTCGTTGCTGTATTAAAATTAGCTCAATTATTGGCTATATAAACTGGTTATAATGTACTTCTTTTTTGAAGCACGAAGACCATCACACACATGTGGAGTTTCTCAATCTCCCACGGCATTCTGTCATTTTTTCAGTCATAGTAAAGGCTATGACCGCCTGTCAGATCTGTATCCAGATGATAATAATCGTAACATTTTTCGTAAAGTCCTTCACAATCCGCAGAAGTCCCTCTATGTCTTACTTTGGTCAATTTTCGTAGCTTTGAAATAACCATATTTCCAGCTTGTCGGTGAAAATATCCATCCATCGCTCAGAGGCTGTTTTAAATAGCACTGTAGGAAACTCATGATCTCCAGGGCCACACTCAGTAATACTTCTTGAGTATCCTGATTTTAACTGGTTAACATTAAATACTCTCTTTTTGAGAGCTATAGCTACATCCATTCACATTACAATCATATCGATACAGGTCTGCCTAGAATTATTGCAAACATGATGTTTTGAAGCAAATCTGGGATTTTCCCAATGTTCTAATAATAGACATTCACCTTTAACATTACATCACTTCCTGTGGGTTTTTCCCACTATTTCAGTTCACTTTACTATCTCAGGGGATTTTCCCCTTGACATAAATAGTCTTGATTAATGATGTTGTTATTGCAGTCATCTGGGTTTTCCCCAGATGTAATAATAAACAAACTATTGCATGATTATAAAGGTAACTTCCCCTATTTCATGATACACAATTATACAGGGTACATCACAGTAGGCCTATAATCGATTTTGATTCACACGTGCGCTACGAACTCGCCGTATACTAAAAGCATAGACTATCAATGTGGCGTGGCCCACCATTGTTCTTGTAGCTTCTTTTATACACGTCGATGTTTTCGTCAATTACACAATTAATCCACATTAGACCCCTAATTTTATTTCAGGAAATAAAAGATTAGATTACCATAAAAACGAAACAGTTATCATTGGTTGGGTCTAATGTAATTTATACATGGACTTTTCAACGTTTTTTCTATCGCCATTCTCGCTCAATTAAAAAAATATTTTGGCGTATATAAAATTGAAATAAAATTCTCTGCCTCATAAAACGACATCAAATGTGCCACAATTGGGTATCACGAATCGTTATATATGATGTGCAGTTAATATTCATATTTTTTTTAATACAGAGGATTCTTCAGTTTTGACAGGAAAAATATTTTCTTGAAAACCCTCTCACTCGGTTATTTTAAAAAAGGTAACCACGCTTCCCTAGAATGTGCAATAATTACAATTAAATTTTTTCTTATTCTAACAGCAAGCGTTTCTAAAATGCTGTATGGCGAAATGTGGTGTAGATATTAACAAACCATCTAACCCAATAAGTATGATAGGGCCTATATTGTGACGAGCTTAGTAACTTAGGGACCGCTCATTATTAATGTGGGGGCGGGAAAAATGTAGGGGGTTATGTGATTTTCACTTTGACAAACAGGGGGTTATGTGATTTTATTTTTCCTGATGGGGGGGGTCATGTGAAATTGAACAGTCATTCACTATTTTTAATACCAAGAATCCTAGAAGGTCTTGCATACAGTAACAATATCAATCATACCATACATAATTGTCTAACAGTTACTTGACTTGAACAAAATTGTTCCCATTTTGCACCATATGTCACCATTTTAGCTTCAATTGGGGCAAAAAGTTGCGCGCTTCACGCACATTTGTAGTTATAAACATTGTCAATAGCCAAAATGTGCTGGATTCACTATACCAAGTTCAAGAAATATTTTCTTTTTCCTACCCCATCCCCCAATGTCAAAAAGAAATCTACGCCACTGCCATATGCTACACACACCTCTCACTCCTCACCACATTTTGACCACCCCACCTCCAAGCACACACCTATAAATTTCAAGATCAAAAGTAGATCTATTGGCATAGGGGTAGATCCATGGGGATGGGTGTGGGTTAAATTCCCTCCTATTTGGCCAAGGAGATGGTCCATACAATCACCTGTAGGCCTATGTGGGTTTCTGACCATATTTACCTTATAATAATTTGGTAATTTTAGTCACAAAATTGCAAATTTTGTGCACTTCTGCGCGAATTTATTCCACTTTTGCATCAAATTTCATCAATTCAGCTTCAAAATTGCAAAAATTTCCTCTTGCTTCGCGCGCATTTGTACAATACACTTATTTTGTCGCCAAAAAGAGCTGGATTCCCTATGACTTCAAGAAATTGTTTACCACCCCATCACCCCAATGTCAAAATCCCAATCTCTGTGACTGAATTAATTAATATTTAAGTTTGCTTGAAGCGGGGGGGGGTGTATGTGATTTTGTTTGATTCAATAGGGGGGTTACATGAAATTGATTCATCGCAATAGGGGGTTAGGTATTTTCACCCATAAAGCTCAACATTTCCCCCCCCCTCCCGCATTAATAATGAGCGGTCCCTTAATTTAGCATGTGATACTAGCATCCTTTTTTATGACATTTTACAGTAGATATCCACGAAAAAAGTATATTCACAAAATTTCAATCCGATTTTGCGTTTGCGAGTTATGCATGATTATGTGTATTACACTGCTCCATAGGCCACTGTTGTAATTTCGATCTGGTATACCGGTACCAGAACAAAATTCAAATTTTTCATGTCACGATATTTTTGCTAAATGAATTAATCTGCAAGAAATATTTAGTACATAAACATTATGTAGCCAAAGGTTCCCAATGGTATAAAAATCTCAACTTTTTTTTGAAAAGTGGGGATGAGGCTGTGGTTCACGAAATGCCCTTTTAACTTTTGCATGTCAAAGCACGTAGCCATTTGACTTAAACTTTTGATTAATACATCAAATTCGGAAATGTACCAAAAATTGCATTTCCCCATGCGGAAATACACCAAACATATTGCAGTTCCCCATACGGAAATACACCAAAAATATTGCAGTTCCCCATGCGGGACTGCAAGCGGTATGCGGTACTGCATATATATAGGCCTACGGTCGGTTGTGATTTGAGACCTAGACGTGTTTTTGAGACCAAGATGTGTTTTTGAGACCAAGACGTACTTTTGAGACCCTTTTGGCACTCACGGCGCGGCCGCTGGGGCCAAAAGGGTCAACGCCGAGGAATACTATGGGCGGCCGTGTGTGCCAAAAAGGGTGTCAAAACACGTTCATGTCTCAAAAACACGTCCAGGTCTCAAATCAGGTATTACAAAGTCAACCGACCGTTATGTGCCGTCTATGTCTCCGAGGTATATGTCTCTGAGACCTTTCTCTGTTTTTGAGACCATTCTGTGTTTGAGACCTTTCTCTATATTTGAGACCTTTCTCTGTTTTGAGACCTTTCCTTTTTCTTTCTGTTTTTGAGACCTTTCTCTGTTTTTTGAGACCTTTCTGTTTTTGAGACCTTTCTCTGTTTTTGAGACCTTTCTCTGTTTTTGAGACCTTTCTCTATATTTGAGACCTTTCTCTGTTTTTGAGACCTTCCTCTGTTTTTGAAACCTTTTTCTGTTTTTGAGACCTTTCTCTGTTTTTGAGACTTCTCTGTATTTGAGACCTTTCTCTATTTTTGAGACCTTATTGTACTATTGAGACCTTGTTGTGTGTTTGTTTCTGAGACCTTTCTCTGTTTTTGAGACCTTATTATACTTTTGAGACCTTATTGTGTGTTTATTTCTGAGACCTTTATGTGTTTTTTTTTTTTTTTTATACGTTTGAGACCTTATTATGTGTTTATTTCTGAGACCTTTGTGTGTTTTTGAGACCTTATTGTACTTTTGAGAGACCCGTGTGTGATTTTGAGACCCTTTTGGCCCTCATGGCCGCCCATACTTAATACTGACTTTGGCGACAAATGTGACGACGGGCCCTGCATATCGGCGGGCCGGCAGTAATTTTCACATGTTTTAGGACGAGGACCCGCCTTCAAGCAATGCCTAAAATAATTGCAGGCCTATGATTATTATAAGACCTACTTCCGATCGACCCGACTGAGAGGCCTACTATACGTGCAATGTAACTTTTTCTCTCCTTCTCTTCTCCCGTTTCTCTTATCTATTTTTCTTTTACCCTTTCTCTTCTCTTCTCCTTTTTCTCCTTCTCCCCTTTCTTTCCTTTTCTTCCTCCTCCTCCCTTTCTCTGCGATTTGCCGACGACGGAACGATTTTGCCGACGGATTTGACGATTGAGGGGGCCGGGTGTCACACCATACCCCCCCCTCTAGCGGCGGCCCTGGGTGAGAGCATGTTTTTTTGGCATTCAGGTGCATATCAATTTGTAAGCGCTCTTTTAGCAAAGCCATAGTTCATTGAATTTACAACCGTATGACAAAACAGGCGAAAATAGTCACTTTTTGCACAAGATTTGCAATTTAAAGAGACAATATAAGTGTGCTGTTTCATTTATTGACAAATTTGACAAATATTTTAAGGAACACTTGAGGCTTTGACTTTTAAAACCTTCATTTTGGTGAAAAAATTGTGCTTGAATAGGTAGTTTTCAACAGATTTACCACATTCGCCTTGCTATAACATTGAATTGAGTTATCTGTTGACCTAGTGACGAAAAGTATTTTTAGGGGGAAGTATTAGCTTTCGTTTGATATTAAAAAATATTCTGATTGGATGAAGGGGACACTTGAGGTTTCGACAAAAACCAATCAAAGAGGCCCATTTTCAGCTAGAAGCTCCACAGCTCTTACATTGCTATGCACTCAACCGCGTAGTGTAATCAAAGACTGTGGTGGATGATCACTGGATGTATACATTCACTGCTTGTTCTCTGCTTGGAAGCTCTTGGACGAAAATGTGTGCTCAGGTGTATCGAGGTGGAAACTGAACGCATGATGGTTGAGAAACGTTAGAAACCTTTCCATATGAGAGCAAAATATAAAAACTATGGGGTCATTGGGTGAGAGACGAACCGTTTTGATCTAAATTAGGGGGCATTTGGTGAGAATATGACCTTTTTTAAAATGGAGCCTGAGTGAGAGAAAAAAAAAAGCCTCAAAAATTGAATTTAGATGACTCGTTGGTGTTCACATAGAAGTATATAAGGGTCTTTGGGTGACAAATCGAAAGGAAAAATATGGGGTCTTTGGGTGACAGAGCATAATGTACATAAAAAAATATGGGGTCTTTGGGTGACAGCGGTGCTGAAAGGGGGGCTCTTAACAGGCCTACATACGCGACACCTCCAAAGTGGGAGTGCCCCCCTCCCGGATTTGGAGATATGTCCACTGTTTCAGACCGTTGTTGACTACGTCAGTAAGGAAGGAAGTAAATTAGAATAATAGGCTGAGACCATTTCATGGTTCATGAAAAATACATGTATATGTGCTTGACTCCACGGTTAGCTCTGCCACAAAAACCATTTTGAATTTGATGCGTCCAGTGGTGGCACCAGGATTTTTTTTTTTGTGTGTGGGGGGTGGGTGAATAAAGAAAAACATTCGAAATATCTCCTTCCCCATCTGAAAAAGTCCTAGCTTCGCTGCTGCTTGGTGACAAAGCCCATGATTGAGGGAAATGCTCACTCCTTCGTAAGCGTCTCTGGATCATTGTGTCCATTCCTCCTGACAATTTTGTTGGACCAATCATTTTCGAATTTGGATATTTTCCTAAAACTTGCCACCCCAACCCCAACCCCCATCAGAACAAACCTTCACTGAAAACTACACAATTTCGGGCAAAAAAATGCCGAATTTTACCCATGCCTCCACAGAAAAAGACCCTTCTATCAATTTTAAATTTGCGTTTTCTTTCATGTTCGATCACACGTTTCCATGAAAAAAAAGCTCACTCATAAAATTGTCTAATAATTGATCAGTCCTGTAGGGCGTATGCAGACTTTTTATTAGACGTGATGTAACATATCAACATATTTATTTTGGCATTCTATTTCCAGTATGTTTAACGAATGTTTGATGACGTAAAAGCGATAATATATTTCTACCATATACTATACGTAACATATTATCGATTTTTCGTCATCAAACATTCGTTAGAACTTAAACATTACTGGGAAATAGAATGGGACTAGATTAAATAACGTAGATCATCAAATATTATACGTCTAATACTCGGAGTCTGCATACTGCCTAAACACCAGTCCCCGCACCAGTCACCATGAAAACAAACACATAGATACATGCTCCTTTGTATTCTTATTCAATGTCATTTTATTTTTCTAACATGCAAAAACACACACAAAAGTAACTATTCCAAAATTGTAGTCAGTGTATAATTCAGACACAAAAAATAATACACAAGTTTGCCAAACCTAAAACAAGTGATACATTTTTATGTTAAAAAATGTTATTTTTTAAAATCAGGGTCAATAGGAAACTAGAAAATATGCACTTTCTGCTGATACAAAAATCTCCATTTTGATGGGGAGAAGTGCAGATGCTGTTGATTATACTATCCTTTTTAATTCACAGGACTTGAGGAACAAAAAGAGGATATTTTGATTACTATACGCTGGCGAAGTTACGTAATTAATCGGACTACTTACCATAGCAATAGGTGAAAACAATTTTGAACAAATTGCGCTGCACTACAAGCAGGTTACACTCATCACTGAATATAATACTGGTCTTTTCAAAGATACTAATCTTACAGGTGCAAGTGATCAGCATGATGTGGTTCAATGTAGAGGTACCGTGTGAACGTATCAGTGCAGCGCGGTATATTCAAAAATTGTTTTCACTTATTGCTATGGTAGTTAATCCGAGTATTAAGTAACTTCGCCAGCGTATACAATTTTTTTTTTACCCAACTTAACCCAGGGGTCTAACCAGCTTGGTTTCTACCCTGAAAATATTCTTTGTGGTCTTCACTACTATTCTGCCAAAGTACAGATTTTTAGCAGTGTGCCCAACTGTTGCAATTTTCCTGTTTGCACTACCATCAGACCATTTTAAAACTTCATAACTTCATGTCCAGGGTCATGAGAACAGATTCAAAAACGTTCTTAGTACTAATATTGTTGGCAAAAAACCCAAATAAACATTTGATTTTTGGAAACAAATTTTGAAAATGTTCGGAATTATTTTCAAAACTTCCAGTCAAAATCAATACATTTTGGCCAAAAAATGCAAAAAAATTAATTGAGTAATTAAAAATAAAAATTTTTCGAAACACAAAATCTAGGTCAGGCAACCTAAAACATGGTCACATCCACAACTTTTGTCACATACGCAACCCTAAGAAACTATGACCAAAGAGGGCTAGCCATTTTTTTTAAATTTGATAACATTGTATTTCTAATTAAAGCTTTCAAGATGTTAAATCTCAAAATAATAACAGAAATAGCATTTTTTGGTTGCGGATGTGGCATACGTGGTGGGGTGGCCTCAAAAGGAGCTCTTGCTTATTGTCCAGCATCCACTGTTACATACCTTTTCAGATAAATGAATAACCTACAACACATCTATCTCTGCTAGACCTAATAAGTTCCTTGTATAGACCCTAACGAACAACCTCACCTGGAAGGGTATAACAATTGAAATAGCAGACATGTTGGTGGACAGTTTTTTAATGCAGAATCAAACTAAAGACCTTTCCCGCTGTCACTTTTAAGTGACAGAGGGAAAAGTGACAGAGGGAAAGGTCTTTAGTTTGATTCCGCAACCATTCTTTCTGAATTGCTCTGTGGTACCTTATGGTTGACAGAATTTTATTTAAATGAGGACACAACATAGTTATTTGAATTCTTCTACACGTTCCCTATGAATTGAGCAATGCAATTGTTGCTAAAGCTCACTACCATTCGCAAGGTGCTGTGAACTACATTTTTTGCTGCTTCGACCAACAATACATCATATACCCTTAAATGAAGCAACAGAATTTGTGGATCTAATAATTAATACTAGCGAGCTGGTTCCAAATGGGCACAATATGCTGTAAAAAGCCCATCTTGTGGCACTCAGTTTTAGAAAGCTGATTTACCAGTAACAATTGATAAATGAAAATCTGGTGGTACGGTGGGACGGTCTTTGTTAATTCCATTAAAAACTACATAATCATCTAGATTAATGTCATATAATCCCAGATTGCACTTATACATGTATATATTGAGATCAACATATTCTCTTCTAAAACTTAATGGAAGAAGAGTTAGTTCTGTTCACGTTTCTTTGTGCTCAGCCTTGGGATAAAAGTTTAACAGCAGGTGACTACTACTAGCTAGTCCTCTAAGCCTAATTGATAGGTAGGCCTACTGTACATGTACCGGTACATGTTTATGTTTACATGTAGGTCCTACCAGCCATTTTGTTGACAAGTTGTCTATTTCTGTCAATTGTTTTCCCTTCAAATTTTAATTCGCTTGAACCTAGTTGAAGTACCAACATGCTATATGGCACAGGCGTTTGCATTTACTTTACACATCATCATCACTCATCACTACAGTATCATCATCTCGATCTATCTCTTGATTTAGCTTGTTGATGCAGATGATTCCTTCCAGTACAAGTTCAAATTACATCTGTAAAGAAATAAACCAAAATATAAATTAAAATTTAATTTTTAAAAATCAGATTGTTCAAAATTTAAATCTGATTTTTTTTTTTTTTTTTTTTATTTTTTATTTATATTGATTTTTTTTTTTTTTTTTTATTCCAAGAACTATACCCCATGATAGAGTCAAAAGAGACCAGTGGAAAGCTAGACATAATGCACAATCGAAACATTTTTTTACATGTGAAAATTTCAAAGAAAATATTTGGTAAAATCATGGGAAAAAACCTGTAGCATTCTACATCTTGAAGGTGAATTTTTAGCAATAGATAAAAATGACATCATAGAGGTATTTTAATTGTATCCAAAAGTTGTAGAAGCATTAGGGATGAGGTAAAACCATCAATTTAAGAAAGAAATTAACTTACATTTATCAAAATTGTTTTTGAAACAAGTCATGTGATTTAAATTGCGATTTGATTCAACATGATTTAAATCACAAAACCGGAATGATTCCATGAAATTTGATTTGTTTTATGATTCTCAAAACAATTATCCAGTAGCTGAAATTTACATAGTAGTTGATTTACAGAGCTACAATTCAACTGTAAGTATGTAGCTGCAAGTGTAACTTGAAACAAGAATTGTCTTTAAAAAGGCATTAAAGACAAAGTTCACAGATCAGGTATACAGGCTGTATCAAAATGATTATGGACATGACTGGACATAACAGGATGCGTTATGTGTCATAGGTCATACAACGGGCATGTTATGTGTCATAGGTCACATAACAGGGCGCGTTATGTGTCATAGGTCATATAATAGGGCGTGTTGTGTCATGTCAGGTCACATGTAATAGGTCACATAACTGAGCGCACAGAATTAAAGACAGAGAATAGGTATTTGACCACCATATTAATACAGGCATGGAGCAAAAATTTGGGGTATTCGGTTTCCCTTGGAATGCACTCGAGGCATTCGTTGTCATGCAAGCGCGACATGGATGAATGGAGCATTTGAGAGACGCACTTGATGCGACCTGCACACGAGTACCAAGACGCTTCAGGTGAGATGCCACATTGTTTTCGTTCGCTCCGCGCACCGTCCGGCAAGGACCCGAATACCCCAATTTTCTCCCCATAGCTGATGGCGCGATTGTACGTGGGCGGTATAGGGAGTCCCGGTTCTCCTTCTCTAATTCGGTGGCCATAGGTCATATCGGGGTGCGTTATGTGTCATAGGTCATATAACGGGCACGTTATGTGTCATAGGTCACATAACGGGTACGTTATGTGTCATAGTTCACATAACAGGGCACGTTATGTGTCATAGGTCATAATTAGCGCGTCATGTGTCATAGGTCATATATCGGGTGCGTTATGTATCATAGGTCACATAACGGGCATGTTATGCTTTATAGGTCACATAACGGGCGCGTTATGCATGATAGGTCACATAACGGGGCGCGTTATGTGTCATAGGTCACATAACGGGGTGCATTATGTGTCATAACAGGGCGTTTATGTGTCGTAGGTCATATAACAGGTGTGTTATGTGTCATAGGTCACATAACGGGCACGCGTTATATGTCATAGGTCACATAACTGGGTGCTTTATATGTCATTGGTCACATAACATGCCGCATTATGTGTCATAGGTCATATAACGTGGCACGTTATATGACATCATAACTGGGCGCGTTATGTGTCATGTCATATAACGGGATGCATTATGTGTCATAGGTCATATAACGGGCGCGTTATGTGTCATGTCATGTAATGGGACGCTTTGTGTCATAGGTCACATAACATGGCACATTATGTGTCATAGGTCACATAACATGGCACATTATGTGTCATAGGTCCAGAGGAGAGAGAAACAGAGCCCATGCCACCAGTCAAAGTCTCCGCATCATCTGATAATGAGGGCCGATTGTTCCATGAAATGCGACAGGCGAGACCGCTACTCAATTACCGCATATTTTCATGGTGTATCGCGTAATCACAAAAGCACGCAATGCTCTATTATCGCGTACGCGAAGGCACGCAGCGCTGGCGTGATTGTTTGACACGGCACGATCGAACAATCGGCCCTCATGAATATGCGAGAACTCAGCATATACAATACACGGGGACTTTGACTGGTGGTACGCTGTTTTCTCTCTCCTCTGTGCATAGGTCACATAACGGGGCACGTTATGTGTCATAGGTCATATAATGGGGCGCATTATGTGTCATAGGTCATAACGGGTCTCATAACGATGATAACGGGTGCGTTATGTGTCATAGGTCATAACGGGGCGCGTTATGTGTAGTAGGTCATATAACGGGGCACGTTATGTGTCGTATGTCACATAACCGGGTGCATTATGTGTCATAGGTCACATAACAGGGCATGTTAGTTGTCATAGGTCATATATCAGGGCGCGTTATGTGACATAGGTCAGATAACTGGGCGCGTTATGTGTCATAGGTCATACAATGGGGTGTGTTATGTGTCATAGGTCATATAACGGGCACTTTATGTATCATAGGTTATATAATGGGTGCGTCATATATAGGGCGCTCATATAACAGGGCGCGTAATGTGTCATACGTCATATAACGGACCCTTGCCTTTGAAATTTCAAGGGTCCTCCCAATTTTCAAGGGTCCTCCCTGGACCCTTTCCTTTGAAATTTCAAGAGAGAGAATTAGCTACTGACGATCTGCGTTGAAAAGTTGATGGGAAACTAAAATGAAAGTGTACTCAGGGAGCTGTACGTATTATGTGAATCAGATGTTCCAGTGGAACGACAAACTAGGATTTTCTTCTCTTTGCTTGGTTCAATTTTTACGTGTCACACGGACCCGCATCGTAGGAAATTTGCGGTCACATATGTCACATAACGGGCGTGTTATGTGTCATAGGTCACATAACGGGCACATTATGTGTCATAGGTCATATAACGGGCGTGTTATGTATCATAAGTCATATAATGGGGCGCATTACGTGTCATACAACGGGTGCGTTATGTGTCATAGGTCATATAACGGGCACGGTATGTGTCAGTTCATATACTGGGGCGCGTTATGTGTCATAGGTCATATAATGGGACGCGTTATGTGTCATAGGTCACATAAAAGGAGCATTATGTGTCATAGGTCACATAACGGACGTGTTATGTATCATAGGTCACATACAGGGAGCGTTATGTGTCATACGTTACATAACGGGCACATTATGTGTCAGGTCATATAATGGGATGCGTTGTGTGTCATAGGTCATATAACGAGGCGCGTTATGTGTCATAGGTTACATAATGGGGAGCATTATGTGTCATATGTCACATAGCGGGGGCGTTATGTGACATATGTTACATAACGGGCGTGTTATGTGTCATAGGTCATATAACGGGCGCGTTATGTGCCACAGGTCATATAATGAGGCATGTTATGTGTCACATATAGGTCATATAAACGGGCGCATGTGTCATAGGATGCATAACAGGGCGCGTTATGTGTCATAGGTCACATAATGGGGTGCGTTATGTGTCATAGGTCACATAACCGGGTGCATTATGTGTCATAGGATGCATAACAGGGCACGTTATGTGTCATAGGTCACATAACGGGGTGCGTTATGTGTCATAGGTCATATAACAGGCACGTTATGTGTCATAGGTCACATAATAGGCATGTTATGTGTCATTGGACACATAACAGGGTGTGTTATGTGTCATAGATCACATAACGGGGCATGTTATGTGTCAGAGGTCATATAACAGGCCGCGTTATGTGTCATAGGTCATATAACGGAACAACTATCATAGCCTAACCTAGCCAGGGGAAGATGAGAGAATTTAATGGAGGTTATGGTTAAATCATGTTCAAGAATATAAACTAATTTTTATTTGACCCCACCTCATAGTGGCCCCGGCTTTCGGTAGTAAATTGGCTTAGTGAAAAGTCCAGTGTATTTCTCCTATATGCCCAGCCTCATTACTTTGTAAATAATTACTCGCCAATCAGTAAAGCCTGTTATAATCATGTGATGGCCAGAATCCAATAGTAAATATGATTAGAAAAAAGGCTATTTCATACACTGTACAGTCACATTGCTAGATTAAATGGGATAAATTGTTCTTGACATGTGAGGCAGGATTAGAAAAAGACATTCAAACGAGGGTATGAGATATTAGGAAATATTTCCCAGCCTCTTAACCACAAGGTTGGTGGGCTACAATAGCTATTCAAAGACACATGGTATATAGGGGATAAATTGTGCATAGATGTGAGTGGAAGTGAATTAGAAGTTCACTCCGTGAACAAAAACTAGGTATAATTCTGGACCATTGTTTGAGGTATCATTTATTAATCATTCTGTACCATTTTGAGGTCTATTTGCATTAGGCTGTATGACCTAATCCTTTTTTTTTCATCCAATAAAGCAGTTACGCATTGTACATACCGGACTTTTGATGTTCAGTGGAGTTCATCACTAAAACAGTAAACATTCTGATTTGTAAGCCAGTTGCTGCATTACTAAACAGTTCACTTCAAGTTGACATCACTGATATCACCTAGTGTGGAAATTCAAGAAATAAGATTTTACAAAATGGAGCAACCTTTTACAAGAACAAGCATTTATCCTCCAGGTTTCTGAAAAAGGGCTTCTCCATGCTGCACTTACATGTAAAAGAATCCTAGCTCCAAAGTTACATGGGAGGTGGGTCTGACCAAATTCAAAATGTATTAGTGAATTGTTTGGCTATTTTAATATTTGCACGCTAAAGTAAACTGCGCAGTGAGCACCCTTTCATGCTTTGGATAAGTGCTGCAAATTTCTTCATGCACACATATTGTGTATACATCCCAGCTGCGCGATGCTTGGTGCAATATAAATAGATCAATGTAATATGAACAGTAAGCTAAATACACACATTGTAAGCGCTGGAGTGAAATCATAATTTTGATATTACCTCATTTGTTTGGCTCAAAATTAAAAGGGGGCAATGTGATGATAAGTGAAAACTAACATTTAGGAATCTATTTTATGAAAATCACACATTATGGCTTTAATAGTCCAGTGCTAGCACTCACTTTATCTGACCCATATAATGTCCAGTGCTGGTCGAGATTTGCTGTGAACATACCAGGTTGGATAATCTGTGTCTGTAAAGGAGAATCGTTGAAGCACTTTTTCACCAGTTATCTAGAGCTGTGTAGCCTGTGTTGTGCCATGCAAAACCCCGGCAAAACCAGACCAAGTGAGAAACAAATCCCTGAAAAAACAAAAAACAAATTGCAACAGAATAATCATTTTATAGGAGTTGAAAGAATAACTTTTTCATACTAAGTAAATACCTATAATCTAAGTATTCTTCTTCCTGGTCCTGGTAAATGTGTGTACGTGTGGTAGAGTTTGAAAAACATTGAGGGTGTCCCTATGAACTATG
The DNA here is from genome assembly GCF_039555335.1 of Amphiura filiformis. Lineage (NCBI taxonomy): Eukaryota > Metazoa > Echinodermata > Ophiuroidea > Amphilepidida > Amphiuridae > Amphiura > Amphiura filiformis. The sequence goes on from NW_027305674.1 coordinate 45,882, forward strand.
TTACAATATTGCTTTACCTTAATTGACATCTCTTTTTTTAATATATGGCGCTGCACTAGTACGCTCATGCGGTTTGTACCACTGCAACAGCATTGAACCACAGATGTCAAAGAGCACATAAATCATATGCTTTGGAACGGGGAGGGGGGGGGGGGCTCAGCCCCCTGAATATTAATTTTTGTGGGAGCCTGAATACCTTTCAGCCTCCCCCAATAATCCTATAGGTGGAGTTAACAAATTGTGATAAAATAGAGGAAAGAGTGTTTGTGACCTATATTTTGCAAAATTTTCTGACTCGGGGTGGAAAACCCGTCTGCCACCGAGGGTGGCCCACTAAAAAGTTTTAAATTTTAGCTCCCCAAATGTAAACAAGAGCACCAATGGTGCTGTAGTAGGTTTGTTATGGGTTATGGTCAGGAATTGAAATTCATTGTGTTGGTGGTTGTGTGCAGGTTTTATTTTATTAGTTTGTTGGTTGGCAGGGCTGTGATAAAGAGTGTAGTTTAGTTTATCATGTTTATTACCTTCATTGCACATAAAAATATCAAATTGTGGTGTGTGCTGCAAAAGGGCAACCCCGAACAGGCACGCAGGCCCACTAGATGGGGTCCCTTATACACACACCAAATAAAAGAACTAAAATTACACAGTACATAATTATAAACACATTTAAAAAACACTATAAAATACATTAGAAATACAATATTGTACTAAAATTGAGTTGCCAAATTACTTCAAGACATCATGAGAATTCAAATAAGCACCAGTGAAATTGCACAAAGTAGGTATACTGACAAGTTAATTTGAGATGTAGTGGTTAGTGGTGTACCTCTCTTATTGATTGCAGATATTTGTTAGTGTATTTGGTGCTGTTGACAGGTTTTTGGCTGGTTGCATTGGGCAGGCAATGTAGATTTGGTATAACTGGATTGTTTCATGTTTGCTGGTTTGTAGTTTATAGTTGAAGGTATTAGGGTTGAGTTGTGTGGAGTTGGTTGCTGGGAATGTTAGGACTTTTGTTGTGTAAGTGCGTATTTTTGAAGTTGTGGAGTTAAATGTACCATCTATAACCAATATATAGTAACCAATATACAGTAACCTATATACAACTGCACCATACAAATAAATATATAATATATTGCACAATAATCTGGAAAAGTGTAGTTTTGCCAGAGGTAAGGTTCAATAAAATTGTAGCATATTTGTTCATTTTATGTCACATTATGTTAAAAATATGCATAAACTAGGTATGTGGGAAGTGAACCTGTGTACTTTGTGTGCCGCTAAATATGGGTGGTTTTATTCTTGGGTTTGCTGTGAGCAGTTACATCAATTTTTTTTTAATTGAAACATGTAGATATTTTCATTTACAGTGTATTATAGATCTGTAGTTACAGCCCTTTATACATGAATTTAGTTTTTTTAATCACATTGTAAATGATTGGAATTAACTGATTGGAATTAAGGGTATTAATTTGCTCCATAGATAATTCCATTATCTGTGTTTGCTCAGTCATTTTATTGATACCGAGAAATGTACAACAACTTAAGGTGGTTTTAAATGCAAATTAAAGATCTATGGACCGTTTTTATCTTTGGCACAGAAGATAATATAATCAGATTGTAAATGATTGAAATTAACTGATTGGAATTAAGCATATTAATTTGCTCCACAGATAATTCCATTATCTATGTTTGCTCAGTTATTTTATTGATACTGAGAAATTTACAACTTAAGGTGGTTTAAAATGCAAATTAAAGATCTATGGATCGTTTTCATCTTTGGCACAGAAGAAGATAATTATTTTTAAAGATTTTCGGCAGTGTTTTCAGCACCCTACCTCCTCTGATTATTGCTCTCCAGGGACCGAGAAATTTCAGACCTGGATACTGCTCTCATATGGTTGAAATTGCACATGTCCAAATAAATTAGGAAATGGTGTCAAATCATTCAAGAACATCAAGAATGACCTCCCTGCTGATTTTCCCGTAAAAAGTTTGTAAGTAATGTGGAATCTGTGGCCAAAAAAACAAAAATTTCACTTTGACCCCCAGGGGGAATTCCACTGGTATTTTTTTACGGAAAATCAGTGGAGGTGCGCAGAAACATGACTCAACATGTGAGTATACTTTTATTGGGACAAATGAAGTGATTTGCGACTCAAAAAAACAGCAAAAAAACTTTCAATGTGATTGGTCAGAAGCCAATAGCGACTGCTTGGTTACCATGGCAACAGTTTTATTACCTTCATAACATGGCCAACATATCCCTACATAAGTACAAACTGACTTGAGATTGTATCATGAAAGGTTTGGAGATATTTGCAAAAATGTTGGAATTCATGATTTCCTAAACCTTGCCTTTAACACCACCTTAACAATGACCTAACAAGTAGGTGTTAAGAAATACTACACCCTCGATAAATTTGTGTCTATTTTTGCATTTTTCTCAAAACTAAAAACACACTGGTAACAAAAGTTGTGTATATTATAGGGGCAAGGAATCCAATTACTACACTGGAATTTCAGTGTCCCACGACAAGCGGTTTGTTATTTATGATAAGAAATAAGGTACCGCTAGGATGTACCTCATTTCCTATCATATATACTGGACGGCTTATCTTGAGTCACTGAAATTTCAGCGTAGTAATATGATTCCTTGCTCCAATAATATACATAACTTTTGTTACCAGTGTGTTATTATTTTTGAGAAAAATGCAAAAATAGTCACAATTTACCATAGGGTGTAGTACCCCTTAATATGTTAAAAAAGACATCAAGTCTGGACATTAATTTCTTACATGCTATAGTCAATCACTTTTCCTCACATTTCTAAGTTCATATTTACAGTGTACAGGATATGTTCAAGACCAATAAACGATTAAATGTTGTAGCACTAAATGTGTTAATTGAAAAACTAGAAAGGTGTTTATGTTACAAAGACACAAAGTCTGGACTAGCATTAAATGTGTCAGTGCCAATGATATAAACTAAGTTTTGCTACAATCGTTCTGAATGTGCACTAATTTGGAGAATTTGAGACATTAATTGCTCATGACTCGCGCACAGAAGTAGGGGCCTATAGACAGCACGAGCCCAATTGGTGCTTTATCTATTGACTTGCGAATGCAAGGCAAAGCAACACTGAAAAGCAAACATTGTAGCCGCATTGAAGCAGTAAAGTTCAACATCTCTTTTACAAAATCGCCAGATCAATGAGTTTGTACAGTGTTTGTAATATGAAAAGCACCACAAACAGTCTGCATAGGAGACTATTCCATGAAATTTGGTAAAAATTTTCGTAACAAAATGCTCCAAAAATGACACTTTCCGTCCGAATTTTCCTAGCTAAATAAGTAACAATCATGAACGATCATGCAAAGATCGCTGCCTCAAATTACCAGATCCATTGCTCAAAACGATGTAGCAAGAGAAAAAAAAAACATACAGAAATCTGGACCATGACAATAGCATCATTTGCGTTGCAAATGTGCTAAAAATCTTCCTAAGCCAATGCAAATGTTGATTTACCTTGTTTTGCAGATGCAATCAAAATTCAGTATCTTTTGTCGCTGTCATAATTCCCATTCAAAAAATTGGTGGACCAGTACAATATATTTCTCAGCCATTCTAAGTGTATATAAAGCAAACATAATGTAAAACATACAAAATAAATAAAAGCATATTATTATTGTATCATGAGCTGGTCAATGGTCTATCTTTAGAACTCAGCAAGAAAAGTAGTGCTATTTTTATCAATTCAAATTAATCAATTAATTGTGATCCCATGGTGGATGCCATTCCTGGGGAAGATATTTGGAGAGTTTTAATATGTTAAGATGTCACATTAGGAGTTACACAAACATATTTGATGAGATTTGGTCATGGCATAGAATGTTGGGTGCAGCCTGTCACTCAGAAGACTTGGTAGTCAGAAGACCTGCTATTCAGAAAACCCATTTTTCAGAAGGCCCGCTAGTCAGAATTTTCTGAGCAGCAGGCCTTCTGAATAATGGACTTTCTGAATAGTGGGCTTTTTGTTGTATTTTATGTAAAAGAATTTTTTCCCGACTAGCATTTTTGGCTAGCGGGCTGTATCCGATCCTTTACCCGCTACTCAGAATGCCCACTATGACTATAATATAGTGGCCTGCTTTTATCATTTGAAAGAACTGAGTTAGCCCTAACCTTAACCTAACCTCTTAACTCTAATGATACCCTGAGAACTGGGTTTTCTGAGTGGCAGGTTGTCTGGGTGTGATTCTTCAAAAGGGCTCATTAAATTTCGTTAATCAGAAGACCCGCTACTCAGAATATATTTTCTGAGTAGTGGGCCTTCTGATTAATGGCTTTTCTGATTAGCGGGTCTTCTGTTTAGCATGTCATTTTTTAAAGGAAAATAAGCCCACAATTCTGAATAGCGGACCTTGGGTGATAGGTTTTCTGTTTTCTGAATAGTGGGCTTTCTCACTGAGTGGGGATACAAAAATGTAGTCAATGTGAGTTCAAATATGGTTGTTATCTTCAGAGTATTGGAAATCAAGAGTTAGCTAATGTAGAAGATTGGATATGTAGCATTTTATGTTCATTGGTTATGGTTGGAATCGGAAGTGAAAGAACCTTATTAGTGTGTTCTTAATGTGGTGAGTTAAGTCAGAATACCATACTGGAGTTGTGTTTGGTAAAACTGTGATGTATATCATGCACAGGATATGTTTGTAGGCCTACTTTTAAAATGTGGAGGGTCATTTAACTTGAAAGTTACGTGTGGTGAGTTGTCAGCAGCAGACTCAGACTTTTATTTGATTGTATGTATTGAAAATTGATCAAAAAGGAAAGGATATTTTATGATCTGATTTTGGCAACTCACCATATTTGACCTCTCAAAAGGACCTACTCCCACTTAAAAAAAACCAGAAGTTCACTAATAATGGGAACATGCCCCATGAAAGCCTTTCCAACATGGGGGGACTGAGCCCTCATCCATGGACCAAAGTTCTGCGTAACTTGATGGGCGTCCAGGGAGTGTAGACCCTGGGGGGGGGGTCCCATACCTCACTTGATACTTTTAAACATGCTCACAGTTGACAGGAGTTCAATTTGACATACATGTTTGTAACATAAATGTGTGTCAATCAAACCATGAAGTTATTTCATCCTGACAACTGTGTGCATGAATTTAAACAATCATCATTGCAGTATGACCAAGATTGTGCACATTGTAAAGTTTTTGAGTTTGGCAATCTAACAAATGCTCTGTCACCGGAAGACACCCTATTTTTGCATTTGATCTGTCAACCAAAGTTCAGTTTGAACAGCAGCTTTCATTTATCACTGATTTTATTACTTTTAGCCATTTAGATTTAGAACTAGAAATTTGATGTTTGAGGTTTCTGTGGCGCTGTTTCGGCTCTAACACAAAAGTTCCATTTAAAAAATTGTTCTCACCCAATGACCCAAATTTTTTTACATTTTGCTCTCACCCAATGCCAAAAATCATGCTCTCATCCAATGGGGGGCATTGAGTGGGCAAAGTGAATTTTTTTTTGGGGGGGGGGGGGCAAAACCAACAAATTTTGTGCAAAATTACTGCAAAAAGGTAACATTTTCGTAATTTTGGCTTTTTACTGGGGGGCAAGGGGTTGGGTTGGGGGTTGGCAAGAGTTTTGCTTACCAGTATGAGAGACGACAGGCAAGACCAATATTTTGCGTAGTGGATGCGGCGCACACTACGATAAAAATTGGACCTGTCTGTCGTCCATCAGACGTAGAGGATAGTAAAAACAAAAATTCCTATCATTTGTTGTCATTCTTTAGGCAGTTACCATAAATTATTATTTTGATAACTAAAACTAGTTTTATTTAGGGGAAAATAAATTAACTATAAAACAAACAGCCATGAAAACTTCCCTTATTCTAAAATTAACAAATTCAGTTGCGCGTACTTCGTGCGCATCTCTCGACAAGCGTGTTAACGTAATGATGCATGTGCGGCACGCGAACCATATCCTCTACCGTGTTTTAGACGACATACAGGAACTCAATGAAATGCAGTGCTTACAAGCTAAACCACAGCCACTGGCTAAGATCAGAATTAACAATTTTATATCTAGGCCTATGCGTTGCAGAAACTATATGCCTAAATCTAGTCCGTTATAGACATAGAGTTGCAGCTAAACTATATGCCTATTATCTAAGTATTAAATTCTTGGCCAAGCTGGAACATAGTGCGCTAAGTGAGGTACAGTAGAAAGCATGCACTCATGTTACATGATTGCGTACGGTGACACGATTACGCTACATGGATGCAACAGGTATGTTCGAGCTTGGCCAAGAATTACTTTATAGTATGTCTGCCAATGCCAATGCGCTTGCGCCACACCGCTCAGCAGCAAGCGGCAGGGTAGTATGAAACCAAAGACCTTGCAAATGATTTACAGTTATACATGAGAATATTAAGCTTATGCTGGTTTCATACTACCCTGCGGCGTGCCGCTGAGCGGCGTGGCGCACGCCACGCATTGCAGACAAACGGACACAATAAAGGCTTGTCATTGGTTGAACGCTTGCCGCTTGCCGCAGCGGCAAGCGGCAGGAAAGTATGCTGGAGGCTTTAGTAGTACCAATGTAACAGCATCATGCAGTTGTGCATGGTACACCTCTACATTCATCATTCATGACATTAAAGAAAATTTAAGCTTACCTGAATTGCAATGTAATTCACATGATTCATGAATTGTAACATCATTCAAACACCTCGTCTATACAGTACATTACGAATTAGATCGATTGAAGACCTTCCTAAACATGTAAACTGTCATGACGAATCATTTTCCACGAACCACGGACGCGGGTTTTTGTCGATATTGAAACACCAGATATAAAATCAGTAGTAGGGCTAAAAATGGAGCTACACAGCCATGACAGCGTTGACACAGCTACACTGAGCCCGTGACTGAGCTGATAAAATCGATTGATTGATAAACAAGGTCTTCGGCCCGGAAGTCAGAAGTTGCCAGTCATAGAGCTGGGTTTGAGGCAATGGAACTTTTAACACAGGTGACCCTGGGTCATTTGGATGCCCTAAGTCCTAATTTATACTAATAATCTCATCCCCACAAAGTTAGGGCATTTTTGAAAAAACATGCATGATGAAAAATTGAAATTAACTTCACAAAAAATACTTATATTACACAATAGTTATCTATATGACACGTAAATACGTTTAGCGTACTTAATCCCTGAAATTAGCTAATATGAAACAGTTTCGAGTCGAGTGTTGCCTGCCCATTTAGGGCGTATGCCCTAACTCGCTATTTGTAATTATTATTATTATTATTGTTATTATTATTATCATTATCATTATTATTATTATTATCATTATTATTATTATTATTATTATTATTATTATTATTATTATTATTATTATTATTATTATTATTATTAGTGTTATTATTATTATTATTATTATTATTATTATTATTATTATTATTATTATTATTAGTGTTATTATTATTGTTATTATTATTATCATTATCATTATTATTATTATTATCATTATTATTATTATTATTATTATTATTATTATTATTATTATTATTATTATTAGTGTTATTATTATTATTATTATTATTATTATTATTATTATTATTATTATTATTATTAGTGTTATTATTATTATTATTATTATTATTATTATTATTATTATTATTATTATTATTATTGCAACATATTCTCTCAATAAAATGCATATACTATGCAATTCTCATTCGCAATAAATGCATATATTGTGCATTCTTGGTTTCTCACCATATGCATATATTGTGCATTTTGTGGTCAGCGCAGTAGGTGTGCGCAGTAGGAGTGTAGCCTTTGACGCATGACTTCACTTGAACTATAACACATGTAGCGATATACTCACTATATAAAGCCTTCAATAGAGTCTAAAACAATAACATTGCAAGTGTATAAAAACTTGATTACAGAATACGGTGCAGTGAACACACACGACAAAAACCTGGATTCTTCTATTTTTAATCACATACGTCAATTCATCACAACATTAATCATGTCAATGCTATGGCAAGCCAGTTTTTTGTTCTAAACAAATTTGTATTTTGTAAACAGGATTATATAGAAAGCTAGACGGTCATCCGGTAAGCTTACCTTCCATATATCATATATGCCTTCATGACCTTTGGTTTGATGTTTGGTATTTGGGCATGTTGTGTTCAAAAAATGAAATGAGAAACCAGACCTTGACCAATAGATTGAATACTCACTTCAACATAGGCTGTAGTACACATGCTTTGAACATGTGAATGGTGCTACTGATTATTAGGCAATTTGTCACATTTTTATCCCAAAATAAAAAATTATACAATTCTTGATAGTGAGAACCAATCAGAGCACACGTTAGTAAATTACCAGCCGTGCATAAATATTGTATAATTGCACGGGAGCGCACTCCGCGTAGTACGCACAGTACTTTCATTTTCTTGCGGGAGGATGCATTTATATAAAATTATATTTGCTATATGCTTGCATTTTCCAACATTTTTAGTGACAAATTTTGTTATAAAATAAAAATAGCGAAAATCACAGGACTTTTTTCCATGTGTATGAAATAGGTTAATTACTAAATGTGTATCACTTGTTGCTCGAGAAACTGTACAAAATAACGCACTTGTACTGAGATGTTGATGCGTCTAATCATAATGCACTCCCCCAGGGCCGGATTTACATTTTTGGGGCCCTGGGCCAGGACAAAATTTGGAGGCCCCGAAACGTGACATTTCCGCGCGAAAAAAATTCAATTTTAGAGTATTCTACCTCAAATTGAAACCGAAATTTGCTATAAACAGGCCAGTGGGCGCAAAGCGCGACAAATTTTGTAATTTTTGTACCCTATTTTGGTCCAAAACATGGTGTTTTCGGCTATAATGGAAGATGCACACTGCACAAGGCAATTTTGGGGGCCCCGGGCCCATCTGGCCCTATGGTAAATCCGGCCCCGACTCCCCCTTAAGCTTCGGGGCTCGTGCAAAAGCCGCATCAACATCTCGGTACGCGGGCATTATTTTGTACAATTTTACTCCCAACAAGTTATACGCATTTTATTAACCTATAATTTAAAAGTTTCATGTGAAAAGGTACATAAATATATTTGGTGTTTTTTTTTCCTTTCTGAAACTGTACTGCATGGGTTTGAAAGAGCCAAAAACGCACCTCAGAATTCAAGAAACTTCGCGTTCAACATACGGGCAGTGTTGCCGTCATAATTATGTTTTGCTTTCTGATATAGTCAGTGGGAGTGGTCTATTACGTAGACACATAATCTGATTGGACAATTCCATGATTTTAGGTGTCGTCTATCAGCCTGTAGACGACCCCACGTCATCATGAGTGTTGATAAGGCGTAACACGCTCGTAGAGGTGCACGTATGTATTGCGTTGTATGCGTAGACGCAGTGAGCAGTGGCGTAGCTACCGGGGGCAGGGGGCCAATTGCAAACAAAATAAAAAAGGGCCACATAGTTTTCCTTGAAGATGCTAAAAACTTCTAGCAATGTCAATTTTATGTGAAAACTTCTGTATCAATGTCAATTTTGGCACACAAAAAAACCTCCATCCCCACTCACTTTTCCAAAAACATAGGAAGATCAAAAAAAATTTTTATTTCAAATTTGCCTGATAATGCCTTTTTTACATTTTGTCACTTGATCCTGCTAAAAATGTAATTCTTCAGACATTTTCAAATTAATTATCATGGAATCACTGAAAATCCCTTACACCCCCCCCCCCCCCAATTTTCTTCATCAAAACTGAAATTTGATATCAAACTTGGTACCAGTTTAATACAGGACTCTCTTGGAATTTGCAGGAGAGAATAATTAGCTCTACTGGAGCCTTATAGGAGAGCTGCTTAGAGCATTGACAAGAGAATGTACTAAGGATAGAATGGTCAACTAAGAAGAGCTAAAAATCACTCTTCTTTATCAGATTTAAGGAGTGCAGAAGAGAGCAATTGTCCTCAAAAGGCAGTCCATGTTAATCAGCTCATATATTTCATTTACACCATTAAAATTACTACAACAGTTAATAGGTTGACTCGAAATGAAGGATTTTGGAGTGTTTTCTTATAGCCATCCAATGTATAATTACATTTCATGTATGGTACATGTAATGTAATTTTACCCTGACTTGAGTAACTCTGCTCTTTAAAGTTACAGATGTTTACAAACAGCTGCATGCTTTTTGTGTTTCACTTTTCTTATTTTTCATTAAAAATTGTAATTAAGATTTAGCATAATGATGTACAAATACAAAGTCAGTAAAATGACACAATATAAATCGTCTGTCATTTGAGTCTGTTCTACAATTTATTGCATTTTGGGTAAGTCTCTGGTCACAAATAACATACTTTTTGCATTACATGAAACATACACTGTACATCATCACTTAGGTGAATACTGAATGTCAAAAGACATGTGTATGGCAAGTTAAGTGTTTGATAATTTGATAAACTTAGTCTTTCAAAGTGGAAAAGTTAATTTTTCAAACTTTGTTGGGACTCAGTTCTTCAGCTTGATAAACTGGAGTAGAAAAACTTGGTTTAATTTATCACCTGCGGTTAAATATTATTTTGATCAGCTTCATTTTCAGCTGATAAACTAGTTTATGTTTGAAAAGCTAAGTTTATCAATTTTCAGAACACTTCCTTGCCATGTGTGCTGATTTTATTCATCACCAATATTTCAGAATTACTCTTCACTATCGATACAATTTTGATATCACCATGGTCACCATACAGGATTCGTATTGATATATTTATCTTATAACACAATATTATCCATTACAATATGAATTGGTTGTACCCACAGAAGTATATTGTAGCTCATCAAATATCTAAGCAAATCTCTTACATGATTATTACTATTTGTTTGTTCCTTGTGGGGTTTAATGTTTTGATGTACCTGTATTCACTGCATCTCTATGCTGCTCTGCATTTTACAAGTGATCTAGCCAGTCAATGGCCTTAAGCCTAAAAAGTTTGTATTACCCTTAAAACTCCAATTCTTAGTCAGGGTGGTGGTCGTTGTTTGGTATACCTTTGTCATCGCACAAATCGAGGGTTGACAAACAGAAGGCCTTAACTCAAAAAGTGCCTTTCTGAGAGAAAATGAGTAAAATAATATTATTTCACTGAGATGTGACCAAGTATTATTGTGCTATAGATGCAATAGGAACTTGAATTGAGTTAAGGGATCTAAAATGAGCGTTTATTGCGTTTCGACAGTATTTTTTGTGGGACATGAGAGCACCTCAGACCTATCAAATTGCATTCTGAATACGAAGCATGTCTTTCTGATATCAAATAATTTTCATTTTTGAAAATCACAATATAATACAAATTTTATGACAAATTATAAAAATTTGATATTTTTCAAATTTTTGATATATAACAGTCCTCGAAGTAAATTATATAAATCTAATGATATATTCTTAAAGTGTATGTAGCAGGGAGGAAAAGCCGACGGTCAATTAACAATTTTGACCTTTCATATTTGAAGATATGGATTTTTGTCCCAAAAAGACCTAATTTTTTTTGGTGTTTTGGGAAAAAAATCCATATCTTCAATACGAAAGGTCAAAATTTTCAATTGATCGTCGGCTTTTCATCCCACCTACATACACTTTAAGTATAAATATTCAGATTTATAAAGTTTACTTCAAGTACTGTTAAATATCAAAAATATTAAATTTTTAATGATTTGCCATAAAATGTGTATTATATTGCGAATTTCAAAAATCAAAATTATTTGATATCAGAATGACATTCTTCGTATTCAGAATGCAATTCGATATGTCTGATGTGCTCTAATGTCCCAAAATAAATACTGTCCAAACGTTCATACCCCTTCCCTTAAGGCTTATGATTTTAAGAATCTGTGGGTATTACAGATAATTTTGGTACCAAAATCTCAACATGGCCAAAAGTGAGTTAAGGCCTTCTGTTTGTCAACCCTCGAAATGATGGTAAACAACTATTTTTCAGAGTAGTGCTATATTAATTACAACCAAACATGAAAATTCAAATAAAAAAAAAGCCTCCACCCCAAAAAAGGACCACATGTTTTTCAGACCATTCAAAAAAGTGCAATAAAAACTTATTCAGGCCTTTAGACAGTCGATTACAAATTTGAAAATTTAAAATCTATCTAACTTGCAAGTTCATACAATTATAAACTTGCATGTTTTTACCATTTCACCAACTTCATATTTGCCACAATTAAATATAAAATATATCAGAGATGCCATTGACTTGACAAAAATATCTGGGAATAATAAGGAGCTATAGGTAGTGTGCGACTGAGACTCAGTGACTCATGGCCCGGGGTCCAATTTAGATTGTCCCCAACTGTTTTAAAAATCAACCATAAATGATTGTAGCACTTGGCTCTAGGTCCTTGGACTCTCAAAATCTGATTTTTTTTTAATAATGAAAAATGCAATTTTTTTTTTTTTGGGGGGGAATTTATAAAAATTCGGGAAACCAAATAAATACGGGAAACTGGTATCTCTGATATATTGTTACAGACATATGGAAATGGAATATATAGAATTTGGCCAAACATAATAAACAGTCCTGTCCCCTGCCTGGACACACTTTGAGACATTTCAATAATTAATGTGTGTTGAGTTCTACTACGATTGGGTGGATTTTAGTGTTGTTCATCATAAGGGTATGCCCACAAAGACCACTTACACCGATTTCTTTCACAGGTTTATTACTGTTTGGTTGGTACTGATAGTAAATTGGATTGATTGTTCAATATTTTAAAACTCATAGCGACACTGATAAAATTGGCTTAAAGCATCCAGTTTTATCATTATTATGTTTTGGATATAATTTTACACACATGGATTCATCAAAACTTGATTATGGCTGAAGTCGTGCACCTGAAATTGAATAGCTCCCAAGTGAATGTTCACATTTCAAAAGCATTCTGGAACATCACTAATATCAGGGCTGCCTAACTTTTTGGAATTACTTGATGTAAGATATTGTCGAAGAGGGCAACCAGGAACAGAAATATTGTTTGCAAAAGGGATTGGAAGACAGATATGCAACTCCATAGAAAAGGAGTATGGTAAAAATCATTGATCAAAGTGGAATCTGCATACATGTCAAGAGCTCAGAAACACAAGATTTTGGTCAATTTGTAGAAACTTACTTCACAGTAACACAAAGCATCATCTCCATAACACACACTTTAGTATTGCTCAAGATGACATTGTGTTTTTGAGCCCATTATGTCATGGAATCAAACCATCCTCACTAAATAACTAGAAGTATGCGGTTCGTAATTAAGGTGGCCCCCACAACAAAGGTTTGTAAATATAAAGAATACTACAGTTGATCGGTGATTAATGGAAATGTAGGCAAATTATGCAAATGAGCTCATTAGTATTCATAAATATGCATATTATGTGACGCAAAACTAACAGCACATGTGGCCACCATACCCTATCACCGTACAAAGTTCGATATAAAATTGGACGGATTGAGTGTGATACCGGAATTTATCCGTCGAGCGAGAAAACTCTAGCGAGATCGATAAATTCAGGTATCATGCGAAAGTATCCGTCCAATTTTATCATTATTATGTCTTCAGAATCTTTTTTGGTCAAAAACATGATTTTTTAATAGTAAAAAAACCATGATTTTTAGTAGAAAACATGATTTTTGGTAAAAAACGTGACTTTGCTTAAAATTGTGATTTCTGCTCAAAATTTGATTTTGGTCAAATGGGATTTTTTTGTCAAAGATGTGAAATTGTAATTTTTGGTCAAAAATGAGATTTTTGGTCAAAATGTGATTTTTGGTCAAAAATGTGATTTATGATCAAAAATGTAATTTTTGGTCAAAAATGTGATTTTTGTCAATTGGCATGTCATATTTACAACAACAAAAATTTTAATCACACCTTTAGCACATAAAGTATATGAACTATGCACTCTATGAAGAGGCTACAGATATTAAAAAACACTGTAGCTCCAGGCGACCGATACACAAATTGATCGGACAGCTAGGTTATGTACAAAGGTATAGGATGCAAGATTCTGAAGACATAATAATGAAGTTGATCGGCCACTGCGTTGGAGCTGCACTGTGGATTAATCAATTTGCTTCCGCCCGGACAGCCAAACAAACAAAGATACAAAGAAAGAAACAAACAAAAAAGCAAACAACCATCTGGGCGATAACATAAGCCCCACATATATGTGGGGGCCAAAAATCACTCTCTAAAAATATGTTTGACCTATGCAAATAAAAAACTCCACAATTGTGAACAATGGCACCAAATGATCTCCAGATAACCAGTCCAAAGTCCCAGTCTATATGCCTGAAAACAAAACAGAAATAATTATTAATGATTATTTTAGGAGATTTTATAACAACAATTCTCAAAAGTTGTAACACTTATGGACTGTTTTTTTTAATTGTATTTTCTGTTACATTTGATACTTGGAAACTGTTTTATATGATTTGTGTGCAAGTTGAATTCCGTATTTTGGAGGCAACAGCTAAACATTGCCATTTTATTCTATTGTTTTATTGCTGATATTAACATAAACTCCTCAAAAAAGTTTGGAAACTTTCAAAAACGGCTGTATGTCAGAAATGTTTGAAATCTATCTCCACATTGTTTCTTATCAGTGAAACAATTGTTCTTTCCTGTCAACAGTGACACCCCATTTGTGACGATAACTTATTCCACGACTGAGTAACTTTCTTTGAAAGACAGAGAGGTCTCAAAGAAAATGTGCCAAACTGATCATTGTCTGCGCTTATCTTATTGCTTTGAATGAATGGATGAGTGGGTTAATGCATGAATAAAAGACTGAATGAAAAGTTGTTTGCAGTATATCATGTTGAATAAAAAGTGCTAGGATGGTTCCACATGTGGATTCAAATGGATCAACGCAAGTCAATCTCTCTTGCTGGTCACTTTTTCATAGTGGTCATTTGCAAGAAAATTCTAATCAACCATGGTTCGTATATCAGATCTGGATAAGGCTTGAGCTATTGGTCAGCTTGAAGCTGGCATACCTCAGAATCAAAGTTGCAGTTTCCCGCAGTAAGATCTCCAAGCTAAAAGCCAAGTTTTGTCAGACCGGAGATGTCAAAGACAGACCCATAAGTGGCCGCCCAAGAAAAACAACGCCTGCAGAAGACTGCTACATCAGACTGGCAGCACTTTGAAACCATTTTTAATGAAACAGTGTCATCAGGGATGAAAGTGGCCTGAAGTGACTTGGCAGGAAAAGCCTGAAAAAGCGTGTAAATTTGGGCTATAAAGCCTCAAAACAGGCTGAAAATAAATAAAAGTGCAGAAATTTGGAGTAGCAAAAGGCCCGAAATCAGGCAATTGCCTGAAAACTGACATCCCTGTGTGATATTCCTTATTCATGTTTAATGGTGCAGACAATGGTAGATTTGGCACATTTTGGTTGAGACCTCCTTGTCTTTCAAAGACAATTACTCAACCATAGACTAAGATATTGTCACAAATTTGATGTCATTTTTGACAGGAAAGAACAATGTTTGTATTGATATGAAACAATATGGACAGATTTCAAATATATCTGATATAAAGCTGTTTTGGAAAGTTTCCAAACTTTTTTTGAAGAGTTTAGAAATCACCAATCTTTTTGTAAGGCTTAGTGGCAATGGTTACATTCCTCATAATTATTAATTTTGTGGATTATACGATCTTTAGATTGTTTTTGTTGTTAAAAGGGATGAAATCATGTTTCACCATATAGTTCATCACTGTTTAACAACTCGCGTCTATACAACAACATACAGTAAACATTGAACGGTGAAACATGAGTGAACTGGGCTTTACTTGCTGGAGTGGAATTGTGTGACTACTTGCAACCAACCAAGAGATAAAACACTGCTACCGTTCATGTATTCTGGTATGCAAATACGAGATTGAGACTTTTGCAAGGAGAGAGGTTTCGCTTCCGAGCTCCTGGTCGTGCAATTGTACAAGAGGCTAATTTCATGGTACCGGTGGGCAAAAGCAAACTGGGCTTGCCTGCATATTTTCTCCGCTGATTTTTATGAAAACCATTTTGACCATTGTCTAGTAATACAGGTCTGTCTTGATGCATAATTATTCACATAAAATTTCAATTATTTAAAATTTAAAAGAAACAGTAATTAGCTTTCATATTCAGTTACAAAAACTTTCATGTTCACATAATTTGTCAGGCAAATCTAGTTTTCCTGCCTACCTTGCATGTTATGTACATACTGCATAGAATTGATGGTGTTTTGGATTGTTAAGATTATTGTTCACGATTGGCAATTATACATATTGTTGTGTTTGCAGAAGGACAAATAGTTGTTTGTTTGTGTACTAAAATCATGTTACACAAATGATGACACTGTTAACTCGCCACACCGGCCTCTAAACTTGCCATGCTAAATTTAATACATTTAATGTTTTAAAATATTTAATTGAAATGCTGTCCTGTACGCCACTGAATATCAGCCAGCCACTGGTCCACTTGTCTTTATTTATTTTTTTTTTTTTTGGGGGCTGTTTGCTTCTGGGCTGGCAAGATTAATGCCTCTGGCACATGCTGAATTCTGAAAATAATGCTCTGAACTAGTTCAAAAGAAGACCAGACTTATAAATCAATATCAATTAAAGCTAATTTAACTGACTGACCTCCAGAAGGTGCAGAGGTCCGGTTTATGTTTTTTGAGTGAAATTGTAGACAGGGAGTTTTGGTGAAAATGATGAGCACTTGTCAAATCCTAGCTAAGACCATGGATACAAATTATATGTTACAAATATGAAGTTATTACCATCTTCACTTGGCATGTGTGTAGCAGAATGGCCCCTTCTGTATATACTTATTACAGCCCTTGGTAGAGCAAAGCGTCTGCCACTGCTTGCCTGAAATTGGGGAAATAAAAAATTCACATATTAAATAGCATATTCATAATATAGTAACAAAAGTTTAGAAATTAGCCTAGCTAAATGAACACTGACCGGGGGGCCTGGCTTAAGATACCAGGACAAAACTGACCAAAAGCTGGGCTGTAATTTACATATCTTTCTTTGGCCCTGGTTTAGTCCACTATGTCCTCAGTTTGGCACATTCTAGCATTAAAATGCAAAATTGTCATGCTCATTGGGTTTATTTGACCTAGTCAAGTCACTTTTAGTGCTAGATCAGCACAATTAATAGCAGGTATATCACCTCAATAATAAGCACAGCAGAAACATGTTATTTAATGTTTCTACATTATTGAACTTTTTAAAAGCATCAAAAATCAAAAACAGAATTGAAATTGGTCAATGCATTGTGATAGATGGAATGAAATCCTGCCACAAATGGCTGTAATGACAAAATTGGCACATTTCAAGATTTTGAAGGTTTATTTGGACGCTTGCTTGAAAAAGTAGGGTTAATTTAAATAGCACATGTTAAATGCCTATCTTTCCTGACTTCGTTAAAGAAAACAAAATTAAAAAATCTGTCATTGAATACTTATAATAAATTAACCAAATATACTATTTTAGCAATTTCGGCCAATCTGCAGACTAATTAAACTTTAAAAAATGACTAAGTTCAGCTAATTAATATGCAAAATTGATGCCAATAGAAAACCGTACATGATATAAAGGTGCAGTTTTCTTTGCACACATATGTATACAAAGTTCTTTCAATTGATAACAAATAATTAATTATGCAAATTAGGTAATTACAGCTAATTATGGATTCATGATATTATTATGCAAATTAGGCATGAGTAATTTGGTTTTTTTTTTTCAATATCTAATGAACGTCTATTCATTCTTCATAAATTTGTCAAGTATGAACCTGTTGTGAGGTTGAATAAATGAACTGCAGTTAATTACTTTAAAATAAGTCGGTCCCTTCCCCTGCTCAGTCGGCAGAAATGTTGTGACAAAATCTTCCTTTTGGTCTATTTTAGACCCTAAATCAACCCCATTTTGGGCTATCATTTTCTTCGGAAGGTGGAGGTGTCCCAAATATACGGTGGGAGTCATAAAAGGCAAACCGGTTACATAGAAAAAATGGGGGGGGGTCATAAAAGTTTTGATGACCAAAACTTTTTTTACGGAAAACGGAAAGAAATCACGGAATCTGAGGTACAACACGGAAAATGACATTTTTGTATGATGTGACAAAAATTGTTAAAGATAAGAGAAATAAATGATAAAAACAATCATGAGTTGTGTGTGTCAATTTTTATGATAAAAATACTGTTTAATAATACCGAAATAAAGGTATAATACCAAGGCAAACCCCCTATATCCCTCCAAACATCGTAATAGCCGGCCTATTATTGTGAGAATATTTCAATCAGAGCATTATTGATCGCGATATTAAACACATTAATATCATTGTTTATACCTTTTAAGCTTTATTCATGACACGGATTTACAAATTTTACAACACGGGTTACAACACAGAAAATGGATTTTAGAAAAACTTCAGACTCTATCATAAGATGACCAAACCATATACAGTAAGCCAAAAAATTAAGGTACCAGTTGTGTTCACCCCTGTATATCCTAAATAAAGGCAAATATGTCACAATTGAAACAAGCAGCTAATACCTAAACTTAAAGAATTAAAGAAACGGTGATCTAAAACCTACAGGAGAGACGAAATCAAAAGTTGCACTTTTGTGTTCTAATCAATGAAAGCATGACGCTAATTATAATGTGCTAATCAATGGAAGCACAGCACTAGTTCCCTTGTTCACAAACGGTTTGTGTACAAATCAATAGCGCATGCAATGGAGGAAACTGTAACTTTTGAATTGGCATCTTCCTTGGTATTTTGGATCGTTGTGTCTTTATTTCTTGAACAATTTCAACGAATGAGGTCTTAAATTTGAGCTAAAAGATGGTTCCAATTGTGATATATTTGTCTTTGTTTAGGATATACACGGGGTAAACGTAACTGGTACCTTAATTTTTTGGCTTACTGTATAGTGTGTTTGTTTTATTCAAAAAGACTGATTTCAATACAATTTTAGTCTGTTTAAGGGTGTGTCGGTGGTGGGATCATAAAATTGTTTTTGCCTAAATAGGAGGAATCGCAATTTTATTGACGCCGACTTTTTGTAAATTTGGGACAGAACAAATAAGTCAATCAATATCACTTCAACTGGGGATTTTTTTAGATTTATGCACGCATCATGTCTTCTGGAGGCAGATTAAAACTAAATCGCCCTATAGTAGTATATAAATAATAATTGTCCATCACCAATACAGGACTATGTGATTTTCAAAATAATAAATTCACAATTTCTAAATTACTTAACCTATATAAAGCATTGAAACACTGTTCTTAACTGAAATTAACTGATCTAAACAATAGTGATACATTCAAGTAATTTAACCATAAACAAGAAATCATTTCCAAAATTAATTTGCTTTGGTGACAAGCCAAAAGATACACAACTACTAGTAAGAAAAATCGATCACCGTGTAGTACTTTCAAGTACTAGTATGTGCTATTGTGACCGTGAAATTTCAAGTATGCGCTATTGTGATCGCGAAATAAACATATCGAAATTTTGTTAATCTCTCCGGTTATGTGCTTAAACCAACCGGCGGTTGCTACTGATGCATTCTTGAATATTCATATACCAATGACCTTTGCCAACCGGACGGAACCACCCGGAACCCGCGGGCAACCGTCGGTTGAGTTTTGATTTGCTCCCTTACTGTTATTATTGTGCAAACAAACCGTATTTAATACATAAGAAAATGGGTAATGGTGAATTCAATGGACGCGGACACAAAATAGACCAAAGATCAATAAATGATACAAGAGGATGCCTTGAATATACGAAGAACTGGAAAGAAAAAAGCAATTAGGTATACCAACTTGACATGAAACAAGTATCGGCGCTGCATGCTATTTTGCAACACATAAAAATTTGCTCCCAGAGAATTGCTCTAATTCCATTAACAATTGAAATATTTTGCTGTAATTTCATTGCCCATGATGCTTAACAAAGTCATTTTGGTTTGGCACTTACTTTTTACATGGTTCACCTATAATTTTTGTCTATATAGAATCTTTTCTGGCATGTTGTTAAGTTTGTAACCAGCGCGTTCTATTCCATTTCCATGTCCAACTGTCCAACCAGATGTCACAGGACATCCATCCTGAATTTACAACTGAGGGTGGTGCTTGCACAAAATGAGCCATATTGCTCTGTCTGCCAAGACCAAAGGGACTGTTTTACAATTCTTTTCTTATTAGTTTCTGATGGTGTTTTGCACACTAATCACAAAATTTCTAATCACAGCACTTAGAATCTTGATTTTTGCAGGGTATATTGGTTTAATAAAGTACAATTTAATTGTGTAAAAAAGGAATTTTAAAAATTCAGTGAGGGCGTCTTCCTCAGCAAATGTTATAATATGGCTTTAAGACACTAAAACAAACCCCTAAATGGCATAATGTGTATGACAAATTTCTCACTTAATATGATAGGCCTACTTACTAACAAAGAAAATAAACTGGAACCGTACATATTCAGTTTCTTTGTTTTGGTTTATTATTCAATGTGTACCTTAGTAGGCCAATATCTCAAGAACCATCCCTTGACGTCGAAGATGGGTTGAAATGAGAACCATAAACGTCAAAGATTACCCCTTAAAAGGTACCCCTTTTCCTTAAAATGGCGTCTACGATGTTTTTTTTGTGACGAGCATGCCTACCAAAAATAGCCCAAATGAATCCCAGAGGCCAAAGCATTTTAATGCCTTTAATATTTACCGTTAAATCGTCTCCAAACTCCTTTGTAATTCCGCAAATCGCCCTTCTTATATATCTGTTTTCCTGTTGAAAAAAGAAAAGAAATTTTAAAACAGATATTAGTACATTTTGTGCTGCGTAAAATGTATCCCGACTGAATTTCAAGATCAGGAAAAAAGACAATTGGAACATATTTCCCAATTAACCTCAAATTACCCCTAAATGATCTTTGACCTTACATCCATTAACATCATAATAGTGCCATAATGGTTGTAATGTCGAAGTCATATCAAGATCCATCACAGCATGTGGGAGAAGGGGTGAAATGCCCGGTGTTAATATTTCGTTTCCTAAATAAATAATGACATCTCTTCACCAATTATTGACCTTTAACACCTGATCCCATACCACCCTGCATTGCACAGACTAAAATTTGCTTTATAGCTTATAATGGGTGAATATCGCGGTTTTTGTTACTGAGTGCATCAATAAAGTCACAACTTACACTCGCATAAATTCACATAAGTGTGAATCGCCTATTATAAGCAGAACAAGGATGATATACCCCCTCATAATTGAAAACCTTTTCAAAATGAAGGTTTAATATAAGCCATTTTTGGAACCATTTTTACACTATTGTTGTTATTATTGATAAAAGCAAATAATGTATATTTGTCCATATCTGAAGCCAAAAAGGACACTTCTTTGCCTGGGGTGCCTGAAGAGATGTGTTCCCTCGAGTAATTGAAAAAAAAACCCATTTTTTTTTAAAGTCCCAATTGACACCATTTTGTGAACCATTTTGACACTATTGTTGTTATCATTGCCTAAAACAAAAAGTGTAAGGGTGTCTAAAATACAAGGAAGGTGAATCAGTATTTGGGAAAAAATAAAAAATAAAGGCCCAATTGAAGTAATTCCGTAGACCATTTTTACACTATTATTATGGGATGTGACAAATTTTATAATTTCCGTATGTAAAAGTTAAAGCAAAACAAATTCGTCGACATCACATATGGTTCTATTCGAGATTTTTTACTATTTTGAGAAAATTGGTGTGTAGCCAAATGTGTTTGAGCTCTTCAAATTCACCAACTTACAGACCTTAATTCTTTCTAATTAATGAAATATTAAACTTTGATTTTGGTCTACTTACTGCTTTCTTAAATTTTGTGTTTCACATACAGCGCTATATTTAACAACGCAAGCTAGTTTGACCATTCATTAGTACGTATACCACATACAGATCTATATGTGAACGTCGCGTCACATACAGATCTATTCAGAGCTTATTTACGTTCATAATCAATACGCGCATCACATAGAGGTCTATACATACAAAGAAAAACATAGCGATATTGTAGCAAAATAATAGCGATATAGATTCATAACCTCATTAATATATGCAGCAAGTGCGATCCAATCACAGATAATAACTTTTAAATACGCGGACGCAAATGCAGGTCATTGAAAAAGTATAATGACCGCGGCTCGTGATGTAGCTAAAAGTACGCTCTACAATGACCGCGTTATGTGACGTGTTACGCGTTTGAACAATTTACGCGGACCCTGGCCGCCGTATTTGGACATAGCATGATTGCGTGCTAGTGTGATTGGTCGCTAGCGGTATTTCCTTAATGGGCTATTCGATTTTTTACAGGAAAACAACAAATAAAGTTACAATTGATAAAAGAAAAAAATGTGACGTAAATTGAATTAAAAAAAGTGAAAAGTGACAGTTATGAATGAGGTTAATGACTTTGCATCAGTTATTTTTCGGGTATTGTGAAATATCTAAACATTGTGCTTTGGACCTCGGGATATTCTGAATCGGTTCCAAAGCACAATGTTTAGATATTTCACAATACCCTCAAAACAACTGATGCGCAATCATTAGCCTCTTAAGTAAAAAATATTGTTTCACATACAGACCTAGGGTGAGTAAAAAAAGTGCAATACGAGGGTTGACAAACAGAAGGCCTTAACTCAAAAAGTGCCTTTTTGAGAAAAATGAGTAAAAATAATATTTTGCATTGAGATGTGACCAAGTATTATTGTGCGATAGATGCAATAGGAAGTTGAGTTGAGTTAAGGCTTATGATTTTAAGAATCTGTGGGTATTACAGATTATTTTGGTACCAAAATCTCAAAATGGCCAAAAGTGAGTTAAGGCCTTCTGTTTGTCAACCCTCGAATAGAGAAAAGAATCCACTTTATTTAAGAACCGAGTTGAACCTTTTAGTAGGCATATCCACTTATAGATTTGGAATAACTGCAATTTTCTCATTGGCATTGTAATAAAATGGAGCACCCAAAGTGTTATTGCGCTTGCTCTTGTTTAAGGAGAAGATTATTTGTTGTAATTGAATCATTTTCCCTTTACTTTAAAGATGTTTATTTGCTATCAAAAACATATAAATATAGTTTTCAAATATCGAAATGAAATGCGCGCAAATTGAAATGTTGTGAATTACAAAATATCCAGTGAGTTGGACATGCTGGGATTAAAAAACTGGAGCCGGAGTCGAGTGAGGTATGAAGGACTTAGAGTAATGTTAGAAAGTTTGTTTGAACAGAAAAAAAGAAATTAAAATAATGCAAAAATCAACTTTATTTAAGTTATAGTAAGTTTCAGAGCTGGTGCCTTTATTGTGCATTGTGTGCTCTCATTCAAAATACATGGTACCTCGTGGACAAATAATGAAATTGGGTATCGCAGCAAGAGGACTCATAAAAATTAAACGGTAGTAGCAAGTCACTTCATATTTTCACAGAAAGTGAATATTGAGTGTGGCATTTATAGAAACTTTCAATAATGGGAAAGTTCAACTTGGTTCTTACATAAATATAGATTCTTTGCTCTATTGCACATGTTATTTTTGACTCGCCCTGCATATGTTTAACACCATATGAAACAATTTTACTTGAAAGATGGACACCAAAATTTTAACAAAATGATACTTCCAAGTCTCTTCTTTATACCCTGTCAAAGAAATTATATTGCGAAATAATTAAGTATGAAGCCAAATCAAACAACAGATTTTTCAATCACGATTTTCTCAAAAAGCGTGATGCGTCGAATAGACCTGTTTGTGATGCATCCGACAATTAATATAAAGGGAATTTATTGTTTTCTCACATCTTCCAACAAAATTGTAAAAAACAAATGGAACCTTCAAAAAGGGGAAGCCTGGTGTACGTGTCCATGCCTGGATCTGCCATGCACTGCATACACATACCCACTCGATTTAAATTGAATCACATGCCTGGATTTGTTTTTATTTTGTAATATGGGATATCACGCTATTTGAAATATCATTCGCTTCAATGGCATATGCCTCCTTCAATTATTAAAAATAATTTCAAGACTATTTTGAAATAATAATGTTGCAAATCGAGATTACCATGCATATAAATTATTTTGTTATACATACCATTTTTCCTAACTGCTGGTACTACGTTCTCTGCAACATCTCTTCCCCCTATGTTGAAAAAAAAGAAAATACTCATGTATTATATTAAGGTACTAAGGGGCCGTTCATAAACACTTGTTGGGGGGGCCTGATGCAAAAAAAATTCATCACAAAAATTTTTCAAGGGGGCCCCTTTTCAGATCTCATAAATTTCAGGGCCCCCTTTTTGACATGGAAATTATGGGTCAACCCCATAGAAAAGCATATGAACTCAAATATGTGTTCTATTTTTCAGCACCCCCCGATGGATCGAAACTTTTAGCACCAGGCCCCCGTAACAAGTGTTTGTGAACGGTCCCTAATGGTTGTATATATGAAAATGAGGATTATTTTTTATATTAATTTCAAGCGCATATAACATGAGCAATATCCTAAACCCTTCAACAAAACGGCAATTGGAGGCTTTTCAGAGCTATTTGGGACCTTGTGGTACATAAACCATAAATAAATTCAACCTGTCTGGTTTTGTCTGGGTTCAATTGGGCATTCATTTTGCAAAATTTTATACAACATCCCCCTTAGACACGCCCTTTGACATCCAACACTTTATGTTTCAAGCAATAATGTATACCAAAATATTGAAAATTTGTCCCCGGATGGCTTCAATTAGGTCTTCATTTTCAACTCCTGTGTCACACAAGCACAATGCTTCGTGGCCATTTTTTACAATTCTAAATCTATCTAAAATTGGACCACCCCTCTGATTGCTCTAGATCCGCCACTGGACTGTATACTACAGGTTGATGGTGAAAACTAAAGCGGTTGGCACATCATAGCTGAACTATGTGCTTAGACAATATATTGTGGTATACTGTAAATGTTCGCCTAATGGCACTATGGACTGCCTTGACATAACTGGAATTTTAGGCACAATCTAAAAGTGCCCTCCCCTAAAAATCCTACCTGCAAATAAGAGCATGTACCCTTATTTCTTGTTGGGATTTTCAGAGGAAGAAGCTCTCTAGTTGTACATGAAATTTACTGCAAGGCAAAGGAGTCCATGTGCGCCATTGGGCGAATGTTTACGGTATGTGTTATTGGGATAACCATTGATAATCACCAAACATGGTATAATGAATGGTATATCTCTAAATGTATAAAATATACTATTTTGGAATACATACCGTTATTATCACCGACTCCTGCTACCACCTCCGGGACTACCACTGGCTCGTTTCCACCTATATTGAAAAATAACAATTTTATCCATGTATTAAATTAAAGTGCGGTCTAAAGAAGGGATCAAGCACTATAATGAAACAAGAATGCAATGCAGATCATGCAATTGTCACAATACATAGCAATTGCATATGTCGCAGAACAGTAATCATACACATCAGCACAGTACCGCACATGGACATCGCCTGGCTAATAATTACTTGGTACAGCAGAGATATTTAAAACATAAATACCTGGGATCGACATATGTGAATGTGCTATGCACGATTTTGATATTCAGACGAAAAATACCGGGGTAGAAAATGATGAATATCTCCCGTAAATGATTTCGTCTAAAGAAACCAGATGTGGTTCCTTGCATGTGTTGAACAGATATGATAGTCGTTAGCTTGCGTCTTGAGAAAGAAGCTTGGGTCTTGAACTCAAAAACTGACAATAATTCTGATTTTATATGTGCCGAACTATATAGCGCAGTGTATAGGCCAACGTGGACGTAGTCTAAAAGCAGTGACCTGTGGCGTACCATGTTCACTCACACACAGCGAGGTCAGTCACCGGGCTATTGTCAGTAGCCTTAGTCAGATGTCCTTCGGCCCATTATGCGTCTCAAAACTATTAAACAGGTCGGAACAAAATGGCCATGTGAGGCGGTGAATTCAACCTACTATGGCGATTTCTGCCTTGAAGATATGGGGGCGCTGACACTGTGTACCGTGCATTCACTTGAAGGACACACTCGATTTCAGGCCTGGGGGACCATGATTCATATACCATCAAATATATCTTTCAATGTATAAAATATACTATTTTGTAATACATACCATTATCACCGACTCCTGCTACCACCTCCGGGACTACCACTGGTTCATTTCCACCTATATTGAAAAACAACAATTTTATCCATGTATTATAATAAGGTGCAGCCTAAAAAAGGGATCAAGCACTATAATAAAACAATAATGCAATGCAGGTCATGCAAATGTCATGATACATAGCAATTGTATGTCGCAGAACAGTAATCGTGCATGTGAGTCGCAGAACAGTCATTGGGCACATCAGCACAGGACACACATATGATTTCAGGTCTGGGGGACCATGATTCACGTACCATAAAATATATCTCTAAATGTATAAAATATACTATTTTGTAATACATACCATTATCACCGACTCCTGCTACCACCCCCGGGACTACCACTGGCTCGTTTCCACCTATATTGGAAAACAACAATTTTATCCATGTATTATATTAAGGTGCAGTCTAAAAAAGGGATCAAGCACTATAATCAGTCGCCCACATGACAAGATGGGCGCTGACATTACAGCGTCTAGACAGAATGTCTGGAAAGTGACCTTTGGCACAGCGGGTGGTGTCCCTGTGTATTTCAATTGGAAACGCGGGATGCATGTCCAAATTTTCTAACAAATTTGTCATATTTTTGCAACTTTGTAGTATTATTGTTAGAGTTTCCGCCAATAACTTTTTTTTTCTGTCGATCAAAACTTTCAGGCCTGGGGGACCATGATTAATGTACCATAAAATATATCTTTCAATGTATAAAATATACTATTTTGTAATACATACCATTATCACTGACTCCTGCTACCACCTCTGGGACTACCACTGGTTCATTTCCACCTATATTGAAAAGCAACAATTTTATCCATTATATTAAGGTGCAGTCTAAAAAAGGGATCAAGCACTATAATCAGTCGTCTTAGGGCATTTAAATGAAGGCACTTAATTTAATGCCCACATGACCAGATGGGCGCTGACATTACAGCGTCTAGACAGAATGTCTGGAAAGTGACCTTTGGCAGCCGCAGAGCGGGTGGTGTTCCTGTGTATTTCAATTGGAAACGCGGGATACATGTCCAAATTTTCTAACAAATTTGTCATATTTTTGCAACTTTGTAGTATTATAGTTAGAGTTTCCGCCAATAACTTTTTTTATCCGTCGATCAAACTTTCAAAATTTAGTTCTTGAAAACATACTAAAAAAGCAGAACCCCCCCTGGTATAATTATTTTACCTATTAAATTTTCAGCAATTTTGATGATATTTGTCTGAAAAATTCCTCTCTCTCTTAGCATTGTAGCACATCTACTGATCACTTGGTGGTCTTGGTATGGCGGCACCCATGGGTCATGTGGGCATTAAATTTGGTGCCTTTTATTTAATACCCTATGCATGGTAACTGATAATGAAACAAGAATGCAATGCAGATCATGCAACTGTCACAATACTATGTATAGTAATTGCATATGTCGCAGAACAGTAATCGTGCATGTGAGTCGCAGAACAGTCATCGGGCACATCAGCACAGTACCTTGCATTCACTCGTGAAGGACACACTCGATTTCAGGCCTGGGGGACCATGCATGATTCATGCACCATAAAAAATATCTTTCAATGTATAAAATATACTATTTTGTAATACATACCGTTATTATCACCGACTCCTGCTACCACCCCCTGGACTACCACTGGCTCGTTTCCACCTATATTGAAAAACAACAATTTTATCCATGTATTATATTTAAAGTGCAGTCTAAAAAAGGGATCAAGCACTCATATAATCAGTTGTCTTAGGGCATTTAAATAAAGGCACTTAATTTAATTCCCACATGACCAGATGGGCGCTGACATTACAGCGTCTAGACAGAATGTCTTGAAAGTGACCTTTGGCACAGCAGGTGGTCTTCCTATGTATTTCAATTTGAAACGCGGGATGCATGTCCAAATTTACTAGAAATTTGTCATTTAATTGCAACTTTGTAGTATTATTGTAAGATTTTCCGCCAATAACTTTTTGTTTCTGTTGATCAAAACTTTCAAAATTTAGTTTTTGACATTAAGATACTAAAAAAACACTCTTGGTGGTCTTGGTATGGCGGCACCCATGCGGCCCTGATTTGGTAAAATGATCTAACTTGAAATTAAAATCACTGTTTCGAGAAAAAGAGCTTTAAAGTTTGAACACTTGACGTTATTCTTTTTGAACAAAATAAATTATTAAACAGATCTAATGTCTTTAAAAACATAAAAATCTCATTATTTGGTGGCATGGTGGTGATCTTAGGATGTCACCAATGGAATGAGCGCCCTCACATTACCCATGATATGGATTTATCTCAAAATGTCCAAATTTCAAGTTAGATCGTTTTACCAAATCAGGGCCGCATGGGTCATGTGGGCATTAAATTTGGTGCCTTTTATTTAATACCCTATGGTAACTGATAATGAAACAAGAATGCAATGGAGATCATGCAAATGTCACAATACATAGCAATTGCATATGTCGCAGAACAGTATTCCTGCATGTGAGTCGCAGAACAGTCATCGGGCACATCAGCACAGTACCTTGCATTCACTCGTGCAGGACACACACGATTTCAGGCCTGGGGGACCATGATTCATGTACCATTGAAAAATATATCTTTCAATGTATAAAATATACTATTTTGTAATACATACCATTATCACTGATGACTCCTGCTACCACCTCCAGGACTACCACTGGTTCATGTCCACCTATATTGAAAAACAACAATTTTATCCATGTATTATATTATGGTGCAGTCAAAAAAAGGTATTAAGCACTATAATGAAAAAGGAAAACAATACAGATCATGCAATTGCTCATAGACAGATAATGAAACAAAGAGACACACACTTTGATACAAGGCATTCACCTGCCACACCGAAATTGCTTTATTGTCAATTGTATAATAATCTTAGCTCAAGTAACTAAGCATCAACAAATATCAGATTTAAATTCTTACTATCAAAGAAAGTTATTCAGCATTATACTTACTAACAAAGCTATTAAATTAGACTTGTTATCAATTCCAAAAAAATGATTCAATCAAATGGCAGAAAAATTATCAAAATAATTAAACCATCCTACCAAGATCCTTTGCTGCCACTATGTTTTCATTAATTATATTTACAACACAATGTACCAATCTTACTACTACCTCATAACAATTATCTCATTAATTATCAATATCAATATCCATATCTTCCTTTTATACTAGACTCCACAATTTCAAATAACTGATTTGCTATAACAAAAGGGTTATCCAAACCAATTTTTACACCACAGGTAAAAAAGGGACCTCAATCCTACCAAAGATCTCCCTCAGGATATAAAGGAACTCTGCTTTTAAACTAATACACCGCAGGTAGAAAAGGGGACCTCAATACTACCAAAAAGCTCCCTCAGGATATAAAGAAACTCTGCTTTTAAACTAATTATACACCACAGGTAGAAAAGGGGACGTCAATTCTACCAAAGAGCTCCCTCAGGATATAAATGAACTCTGCTTTTAAACTAATTATACACCACAGGTAAAAAAAGGGGACCTCAATTCTACCAAAGAGCTCCCTCAGGATATAAAGGAACTCTACTTTTAAACTAATTATACATCTCGGGTAGAAAAAGGGACCTCAATTCTACCAATGAATTCCCTCAGGATATAAAGGAACTCAGCACTTTACTATCCCTTTTTTACTTCACTTGCAGCATAGACCCAACAAAGCATATAATTGCTTGCAGCAACCAAATTGTTCAAACTCCAAAATGAAGATTATTTCATGATACAACTGAGTATACAATTTACAAATAATTCCAAAAAATTACTACTAAAATTGAAATCAACACAAAATTATTTTGTTCACCTAACAATATAATTTTATTCTCCATTACTTCACCCCATATTTGGGTGGGTGGGTGGAACAAAAAACCATCCTTCCGGTGACACAGACAAAAACCAAATGATACTACATTAAAGGGGGGTAACCCTATTGGTTTTGGATATGGATTGTCTTTAAAATTACATAATAATATCAAATATTGCCCCTTTATGCTGCTTTGTGAGAAAACGAGAGCATTTTCAGCGTAAATGTGAATAAATAGCCAAATTTGCAATCCTATACCTTGGTATACGTGAATTGCATTATGGGCAGGCAAGCAACAACAACAATTCCCGTTCGTATGACGACAATGCTGTACAATGCCCGGCCCGTATTGAACGGAAAATATTTGGTTTTTTCGTTCCGTTTCAGAAAAAAGGAAACAAAATATATTTCCCCTTGCAATATGTACATTTCAAATGAATATAAAAAGTTTGGGTTAAAAATGGAGAGGAAAAAAAACTTCCGATACCGGGGTTTGAACCGGGTATCTTTCGGGTAAAACACAACGCGCTAGTCGATTGAGCTAAATCGCCCACTTCGTCCATCTTGGAATTGTATAAGTATATATACGGCGTACCGTCTCGTCAGCAGTTAGTGTGGTTCGCTTTTTTCACAGAATGTGTATGACGCGAAACCAAAGTAGCTGTTGAGGAGACTGATGATTCTCAATAATTCCGTTCCCACAATTCCGACGAAGTTTTCGTATTTACAAACTGGTATACCTGTAAAAACCGCTGTGATTCATGATTTCTCCGGAAATACATCGACTTGGAGCGTCAAATTTCAGGATAGTAATGAGAAAAATAGTATCTATCATGTGATACCAAAACCTCATCAACAATGAAAAATATCGGGGGGATGATGCTGTCGATCGGGTCACGGACCTTTAAATATAAGCAAAGAGAGCATAGCCAATGAAGATGCTGGAAAGCTGATAAAAATGCTGTACATGTATCTAAGCAACCAGCACCCAAGCAGCATTATGCTCTCCTTTCTCACTCTTGGAACTTGGACGACAATGACATTGATGTTTATGGGACAATTGGAACACTAATTTGTGTGACATTGTTGATACGTTTATTCCTAAGGTGCACTGCAAAAGTCAAAACTCTGCTCCTTGGATTGATTCAGAAATTATTAATATTGTGAAGAGAAAAGAACGTGCTTGGGTTAAGTTTAAAAAAACTGGCAACAGCATTTATTGGGATAAATTTCGATCTTTGCGTAAGCAATCCAAATCCCTCATCAAGAGAAAGCGTGCCGATTTTCTCTTTGAAGTTAGAGACTCACTTAGAGACAACCCAAAGAGGTTTTGGTCATTCCACAAGTAACATTAATGGTAATGGTAATGGTAACATTCCCCATTCAATTACATACAATAATTCCACCACCAGCATTCCAGCTGAACAAGCCAGTCTCTTCAACAAATATTTCCACAGTGTGTTTAGAAACAAAGATTCCTTTGACATTGCTTGTGTATCTGATAATAGTAATGATACCAATAGCTTGCGTTCTATTTTATTTTCTGCTACAGACATCTTTGACGTTCTGAGAGCATTGGATCCAGGCAAGGCATGTGGTCCAGACGGTATTCCAGGCAAGTTGTTGCGCGAGTGTGCTTTTGAGCTGTCACACTCCCTGACTGTCATCTTTAATGCTTCTCTACAGCAAGGCAAGGTTCCATCCACCTGGAAGTTGGCAAATGTCACACCAGTGTTTAAGAAAGGGGACATGGGGACAACACTTGCGTTGAAAACTACCGTCCAATATCACTGCTCAGCCTGGTTTCCAAAGTTCTTGAACGCTGCATCCACAAGAAAATATTGCCCTTTTTACAGCCATATATTTCTGATGGGCAACATGGCTTTATGCCAAATCGGTCTTGTGTTACACAACTTGTTGATTTTACCTATAATCTTGGTTCTATCTATGACAGGGGGTGTGATCGACACCGATGTTGTGTACCCGGACTTCTCAAAGGCATTTGACTCGGTCAACCACTCCAAGCTTATTGAGAAGCTCAGGTATGCAGGCATCGGTGGCTCACTCCTTGCCTGGTTCAACAATTATTTGGAGGGCAGATTGCAGAGAGTGGTCATCATTGGTGCTCATTCTGACTTATTACCAGTCACATCCGGTGTCCCACAGGGCTCTATCCTAGAGCCCTTACTTTTTGTTATCTTCATCAATGACATGCCATCCTGTGTCTCACCTGAGACATGTATTGCTCTCTTTGCGGATGATGCAAAATTATATAGAACAATTTCTTCCATTGATGATCAAGTGGCTCTGCAAAATGACCTCAATGCTCTGAATAACTGGAGTAAAACATGGGATATTGATTTTAATGCAAAAAAATGTGTGGTGCTTCAGGTCAAAACTCGTAAACGTCACCATGTTGACCCTGTTGATTATAAACTTGGTAACCACAATTTACTTTCTGTTACTAGTCAAAACGATCTTGGTATCATGGTCACCAATAATTTGAATTGGAAAATGCATACTAACCCTAACACTGACCCATGCTTTTTGGTATCGGAAGTCAGAGAAGATCCGAATTTTTCAAGAAGAAGAAGAATTTTTGACTTGGCACCCCGGGATTCGAACCTTTGACCCCTCGCATGCCAAGCGAACGAACGCGGACCGGTAGCTGCTCGGGTTATTGCTGCCCGGCCAGCAATTCGGTGAGCATATCACACTTCGGGTGATTGCGTCATCGCAGACCCTGGGATGCATGCATGTTATGAATTTTTCATCGTGGTATTTTGTGGTTTTTACTGGTGTTAGGGTTAAAGGACACTCTAATCTGGAAAAATACATCTTTTCTAACCCTAACACTGACCCATGCTTTTTGGTATCGGAAGTCAGAGAAGATCCGAATTTTTCAAGAAGAAGAAGAATTTTTGACTTGGCACCCCCGGGACTCGAACCTTTGACCCCTCGCATGCCAAGCGAACGAACGCGGACCGGTAGCTGCTCGGGTTATTGCTGCCCGGCCAGCAATTCGGTGAGCATATCACACTTCGGGTGATTGCGTCATCGCAGACCCTGGGATGCATGCATGTTATGAATTTTTCATCGTGGTATTTTGTGGTTTTTACTGGTGTTAGGGTTAATCATATATGGCTTGCAAAGCTAACCGTATTTTGGGCTTGATCCGTCACACTTGCAATGAAGTAAAAGACCCCCTTACTTGTAAAATTCTTTATTTGGCTCATGTCAGACCTATTTTGGAATACGGGTCAGAAATTTGGAATCCATCTACTAAGGGTCTCATTACTGCCATTGAAAGAGTTCAAAGGCGTGCTACTAGGTTCATCCTTCAAAGTTCTGCCCCCTATGAAGAGCATCTTACAGAACTCAACCTTTCTAGTCTTGAGGACCGTCGCAAGTTTAAAGATAACATCCTGCTCTTCAAGGGTTTACATGGCATGTCTTTTATCTCATTACAAGATGGAGTGAATTTCCGTGGCACTGAATCCATTTCTTTAAGATCTTCTGACTCACCTACAATTATCCCAAATAAGTGCAATACCAATATTTTCAAGCAGACATTTTTAACCGTGTGTACAACTCCTGAACAACCTCCCTGCTGACGTTAGGAACGTTCAAATTTTCAAATATTTCAAATCCGAGCTCCTTAATTACTACATCTCAAATTCACCTGTCAGTATGAGTATCCATAAATAATTTCATCGGGATTGTTCATAATTCACAATTTGCAAATGTTTCTTCTGTACATGTCTGGAAATGCTTCGGTATGGAGGTCTTAGGCATGCCTCAGTGGTGTTTCGTGCTGCACTGTGGTACTTTCTCAGATTGACGCCACCAACGTCAAGTTCCAGCAGGAATCAGACGAGGTGTGTGAGAGTTGATCAGTCACCACAGTACCGTGCATTCACTTGTTCAATGTATAAAATATACTATTTTGTAATACATACCATTATCACCGACTCCTGCTACCACCTCCGGGACTGCCACTGGTTCATTTCCACCTATATTGAAAAACAACAATTTTATCCATGTATTATAATAAGGTGCAGTCTAAAAAAGGAATCAAGCACTATAATGAAATGTGTAAGTTATGTTCAATCAATCAAAAACAATATTTATTGAAAGAAATTAAAGTATTTCAAACATTAAATGTGATGCTTTTCAAAAGTTAATCTTTAGATATTATTACATTAAGGTGTAGCATGAACATACATTGTAGAATGAAATAAGGTGAAGTCCAACTTCCTTTCTGGAGTAATGATGATTCTCCAAGTTTTATGTTTAAGTACATACTTTAAAAAGGCAAGCAATTCTAAACCCATCACCAAAACAGCATCACCAGCTATACCAGTTATAGTTTGGTTCACCTTAAGTTCAGTAGTGACATATGTGTACATCCATATCAAAACGATGCACTTGTCGGCTGCTACATGTGTCTCATTTCACATAATAGCTAGGAATAAATACAAGGCTCATCTCAAGTGGAGATCACTTTAAATCGTCCCCAAGTGACATGGTTAAAGAATGTTCTCTCTATACCTAAACCATGTGACTTGGGGATGATTTGAATTGACCTCCACTTGAAATGAGTCTGGTATCTATTCCTAGCTATTATGTGAAATGAGACACATGTGGCAGCCGACAAGTGCATCCTTTTGATATGGATGTACACATATATGCATATTACATTGGCCTTGTATCGAATCGCGCATGTGATGTTAATCGAGCAAAGCGTATATGCACACACACAAAGTCAGTTTGTCAGCACATTTGCAGCGCAATCGCAAAAAGCACTGATGTGAATGACGTCACTACCAAATTTGGAAGTAACCCAATGTATAGGACCATGTGTTATTAAGATAACCATTGATAATCACCAAACACATGGTATAATCAAGTAAATTGAACAACTTTAACAATTTCCTGTCCGGAATTTAAAAACAATAAAGTTAATCTTTATTTTTGTTTATCAGAGCACAACTGGTGCTGTAGCTCATTTGTTATGGGTTATGGTCAGGAATACCATGCATAGCTATGTATAGCCATGCATAGCTATGTATAGGCATGCATAGCTATGTATAGCCATGCATAGTTATGTATAGCCATGCATAGTTATGTATAGCCATGCATAGTTATGTATAGCCATGCATAGCTATGTATAGCCATGCATAGCTATGTATAGCCATGGATAGATATGTATAGCCATGGATAGCTATGTATGGCCATGTATAGCCATATGTGACCATGTCATAGCCATATATAGCCATGTATAGCTATGTATACAGGGCTGCCAACTTGAAAAACACATTTCAGTATTCTCAAACCTCAAAATCACCATAGTGCTGTGATCAAGCACAAATCAGCATTTTGAAAATATACTTACGGTTCTCAAGATATTTATTTATTCAAGGCATTTATTTATTTGTACCTTTTGCTTGTCGGGTATCCTTTGATTTTATTTTGTTTAATACAGTTTTGTTTGTATGTTTAATGTCTTGGATGCACCATCGGATAGATGAGTGCCACCGATGTAAAAAGCAACTTAAAAACTACAACACTTTCATGGTAAATGAAATGATTTAAAACAAATAAAATAAAATTTTGCACACACCTTATTTATTCAAAAATGAATTACCTGGTGTTGACGCTATATGTGCACCACCATACTCTACACATACCATACCCTACCACCCTAACTACCCCACCACTACTCTATACCTCACTACCCTAATCACCCACCCGACCACATCCTGACGCCATCACCCTACCCCACCACCAATACTACCACACCCTACACCACCACACCCTGTTCTGAAGATAATGTGTTAATACCAACATTTTCCAAGGATATTTCCAAAATTGCTGCCAAATGCCTTTTAATGACTGAAATAAATATTTTCAAGTTAAAACTTTAGCTTTTGTGTAATTTCATATCAGCAATTGCAACGGGTTCCATAGTAATCCAAGTCATGCCTTCAATTAAATTTGGGGGGGGGGGATCAATAAATTATGTGAAAAATTGCTGCAAAAAGTGAACATTTTTCGTAATTTGGGGTTTTTTACTGGGGGTGGGGGGCACTTTTGGTGCACGTTTCGATTGGCTTTTCAGATCACATGCTGGAACAGTATAATATATCACTGATACAGTTGGCATAATGATCCAGAAATCAACTTTTGATAGGAAGAAAATGAGCAGCAAGGTTATTAATTGGACTATCTTCCTCTCCTTTAATTGAAAAATTTAGCACTTGTGCTTACCTTGCTCATTCTCCATATTTTGCTGAACTGTCTCCATGAGCTGAGCTATCTGTTCCGACACTTGCTCAGAATCATCCTGCCCTGCATCCTGCTTTTCAACTGCTGCAATATAGGTTGCAATATTTAATAGATGCATTAAAAAGGATTAGACATTTTGGAAATTCTTAATTCGCAGTCTCCTTTTAAAACGGTTAGATTTAAATGCAATTGCCCCTTAAACAACTAGGATTTTTTCGTAACTAACCCATTTGCATAAAGGCTTTAACTTGTGAAAAGTTAACAAATCTTATTTTTTTCTATTTAAACCTGTTAAACCAAATTGTTTAAAAGAAAATGTGAGCATTTAAACATAAATTGCTTAAAATCATAAACTATTTGTCATAAGCAGTGCAATCTTAACTTCTGAAATTAAGAGTGTATAAGTATAGGCCTATAAAAGTTTGTTCACACATTTCCATCTTGTTTTATTTTAAGGAGATTAGCACGGCGTAGAAACAGTGGTGTACCAAAGGGTGGGGGCAGGATTGGATGAGGGAAGAAGGGATATGGAGCACGAGAGGGGCCTGGAGAACAAGAGAAACAGGAAGAAATGAAGAGAAAGCAATGAAGAGAAGTAAATAAATAGAAATATAAGGCAAAATTATGGAATGTGAGGGCGAGTGAATTGTGAAAGGGGACAAAAAGTAATAAAGAGGGGAGGGAGAAGGGAGGGAAAAGGGAAGAGGGAGAGAGAAAAAAGGAGAGCGAGGGAGTGATAAAGTGTAGGCCTAGGAAAGAATAAGGATATACCGAGGAAGTAAAAGAAAGGAATGATAAATAAATGTATTATTATAGAGACTAAACACATAACAGCAGTAGGCAGCCATTCGATGATGGCAATGCATTATATGCGTTATGTAATTGATACGTCCAGTCAGATGTATTTCACACCTGCCAAACACAAATCACCCGATTGAGAAAACTGGACGTTCAATGAAATTTTAATTACATTTAAGTTTAAATACCAATTCTAGGGTTTCATGTTAGCAATTTAACATTTAATCTTTATATAGATATAGATGGAAATGCTGAAATTGCAGTGTGCATTTTTGTGTATCTGCACACAAGGTCACGCTTGCACAATCACATAGGCATATACAAAAGAATTTGGCAATTTCTTTTGTGCTGATGTTGCTTATATGACCATCAGCACTACTTACTGTAGAGAATCTCCTAGTATTACCATATTCAAATAGCAGATATACCCTTCGGCTTCAACCATTAACTTTTTGTTTCATTTTCGAACTCTCCTAGATTTTAGTTTTAACTAAAGATAATTTTTTATTACTTCCGTGGTCCGGGTACGCGCTGGTGAATTGCGATCGCGTAGAAGTGAAAGGGTTGCCTACTACGCGCCATGCCGACGACCAATGGGTCAACCAGCTTGTTGTCAAGTGTGTTGATCAGCCAATCAGCGTAATTGTTTATTTCTTCTGTGTGTACGCTCGTCTACGCTTGGCGCACAGCTCGGACTACAGAAGTAATAAAGAATTAACTTTATATTTCATTTTGTTTTATTTGATGTCAATCGTAATTATTGTAACACAATCAAGAGTGATGTATCTGGAGTGCTACCCAGACTCATTGCTGCCTTTAAGCTAAAATAAATTTTGAACATAACTGCCATAACAACACATGCTTTTGCCCAGGTAAAGCCATTTTAGTAGCAGATCAGGATGACCTTTGAAAATACACCCCCGGTCCCATTATGCCCCTGTTCATTGCACTTGTCACAAATAGTCCATATACTTACGGTTCTCTGCCTCGTCATCCTCCATCTGTCTCTCTTCCTCTGAATTTAGAATAAAAAAGAAATGGATGCACTTTATTATTTTAGTGGCAAATACTGATTCACACTTTCCCTCTCACAGTATCCGTTCCTCCTTTCCCTATTCTTTTCTTTTTAGTAATAGATCAGGATGACCTTTTGAAAAATTTGCCCTCCTACCCCAATCAGTGGTCCCATTATGCCCTGTACATTGCACTTGGCCATGTCACAAATAGATGCATCTGTCTCTCTTCCTCTGAATTTAGATTAAAAAAGAAATGGATGCACTTTATTATTTTAGTGGCAAATACTGATTCACATACTTTCCCTCTCATATTATCCGTTCCTCCTTTCCCTGTCCTTTTCTTCAAATTTTGTCCACTTTCTGTCATATCAACGCCTGCTTTTGCCCACGTATATAAAGCCATTTTAGCAGAAGATCAGGATGACCTTTTGAAAAGTTTGCCCACCCCCAACACAATCAGTGGTCCCATTATGCCCCTGTTCATTGCACTTGGTCGTGTCACAAATAGTCCATATACTTACGGTTCTCTGCCTCTTCAACCTCCTCCACCTGTCTCTCTTCCTCTGAATTTAAAATAAAAAAGAAATGGATGCACTTTATTATTTAGTGACAAATACTGATTCACGTACTTTCCCTCTCATATTATCCGTTCCGTTCCTCCTTTCCCTGTTCTTTTCTTCACATTTTGTCCACACTCTGTCATGTTAAATTTTTGACAGATATAAAATCTCAATGGCAATTGCATACGTGAGTAATTGAAACATATTGCAACTTAACAACCAGCAGTGGTGGCCGGAGCATTAAAAGTTACTGGGGATATATTTTGTATATGTGATGCGATCAAGCCAAATCAGTCAGAACTCGGAAATATTGATTTTTGGATATAGACAAACAAAGGAAATATTTCCTTTTGTTTCCTGTTGTTTTGGAAACTCTTTAATTGCTCATGTCTTTGGATAAATTTCAATGGAGTTTTCCGTAAAATGCAGCTTTGTAAAATGTAAATGTTTTTTACTATCCTATAACTTAATATTTCTAAGTTCCGAATGATTTTGTTTGCTCGCATCACATGTCTTAGATGGACATTTGCACGCCAAGCACATCTGTGGAAATTTTTCCATTTCAGTCTGTTTTAGCCCAAAATGAAGGTGCATGTTGGTATGTGATTGAGCAATTTGCACAAATTAGCGATCAAAAGTGTGCAATTTTACTCTATTTTGGCTAATGTTTCTTTATTAGGACTAGCAGAATGCCTGAGTTGGTTGGCATAGCCCATAAATAAACTGCCGCTGGATATTTGCTTGAAAAATCTCCTTTTTACTGTTTTTGCAGCCAAGTTTTGACCGTTTTCAACGAAATAAAGTGCTATGCATTCCCTGTATAATTCACGATCTCCCGTGTGAATTTGGCGACATTTGGATCCAAACTGACGGACCCTTTCGATCTTCATACATACCCACAACATTTCGCTATTTATAGTAAGATAAGGGGAGTCCACTCCATGGGAATAATTTAGGGGGAACATGTCGCATCCACCACACCATGAAATATTTCTCAACTAAGCAGGTCCAGCCATAAACCCGCCGGTGTACAACATGTACTTATCATACATCTAGTGTAATGTTCTATAATCAAACAAGTATTTTACCTAGCATTGCCCTTTCTGCTACCCTGAAAAGCTTTGGCAGCTCGGGTTTTAGCATCCTTGCCAGTTTGTGGGCTGCACCCGTGGTTCCATATGATTGATGGTGTCTCCATTTTGTCCCCATCGGGCCGCGGTATAGTATTACCACGTCATACTTATGCGAGTGGTAAAGCTTTGTGGCCTGTAGTTAAAATAATTAAACAAATCTGGAATGAGCGTTTTGAGCGTTTCGACAGTATTTTTTGTGGGACATGAGAGCACATCAGACACATCGAATTGCATTCTGAATACGAAGAATGTCTTTCTGATATCAAATAATTTTCATTTTTGAAATTCACGATATAATACAAATTTTATGACAAATTATTAAAATTTGATATTCATTTTCATATAACAGTCCTCGAAGTAAATTTT
Organism: Amphiura filiformis; assembly: GCF_039555335.1. Taxonomy (NCBI): domain Eukaryota; kingdom Metazoa; phylum Echinodermata; class Ophiuroidea; order Amphilepidida; family Amphiuridae; genus Amphiura; species Amphiura filiformis. The sequence continues at coordinate 86,217 of NW_027305674.1, forward strand.
ATAAATCTAATGATATATTCTTAATTGTATGTAGCTGGGAGGAAAAGCCGGACGATCAATTGAAAATTTTGACCTTTCATATTGAAGATATGGATTTTTTTCCCAAAAAGACCTAATTTTTTTTGGTGTTTTGGAAAAAATCCATATCTTCAATACGAAAGGTCAAAATTTTCAATTGATCGTCGGCTTTTCATCCCACCTACATACACTTTAAGTATAAATCATCAGATTTATAAAGTTTACTTCGAGTACTGTTAAATATCAAAAATGTCAATTTTTAATGATTTGCCATAAAATGTGTATTACATTGCGAATTTCAAACAATCAAAATTATTTGATTTCATCAGGACATTCTTCGTATTTAGAATGTAATTCGATATGTCTGATGTGCTCTCCCACAATAAATACTGTCCAAACGTTCATACCCCACCCCTTAAGCAGCAACTCCATAATCATGATAATGTCAAGGAAGTGAATCAATAGAAGGTTGTTGCCCCGGGGTAAAGCTGCCCTAGGTCGTACCTTAACAATACACTTATGCTATTGGCCGAAATTTCGGATTAATTTATATTAATATTATACCGTAAAACCTCGTTTACAAGCATAGAGTGTTTTTGATGAAAGCTTAATTAATACATGTGTCTTCCACTGACAAAATTATAACATTATGGAGTTTGAGCAAATAAATTACCGTTACAAGCATATACAAACAAGTACTATCGTAAGACCAATCTATTGGCATATTTACTGCTGTTTAGCTTTTATCAAAAACACTCAATATGCTTATAGACGAGGTTTTACGGTATAGGCTTATTTCATTTGTGCAAAATATCATGTGCATCAATCAACTGTAAATAGGACAACATCGAAAAAGATACTTTTTGATCGTTCTGAAAAAAAAAAAGCTAATATTTTGGTCCTGTCATTAACATTTGACATTCTTTATAATGGAAACAAATCTTAAACGGTAACTAGTATTGAAAATTTGCTATAATTTAAAAAAAATAGTACAATTTGGCGACTAAAACGGTGCAGGCTATTCCAGTACGTGCATTCCTACATTCGTTATAGTTTACTTAAAAAGAACCAAATCAAATGTTCAGTCGACTACTTTGAATTTTCAATCACTTTAGGCAAACAAAAGTAGTGATTATCGAGTTAAAATCTTTTCCGATTGAATTTCAATTGAAGGATTAATTTTCATTGTTTTTCAATCTTTTATTGACAAAGTCAGAGACAAATCCTTTTCAATTTGAAAAAATGAGATTGAAAACATTCACTCTAATTTAAAAAAAAACTCATTCCATCCATACAGTATGCAACAAATGCCATTTGCCAGCACATTAGGAGCTATTAGGAGTATAATAGTCAAAGATGGAATATTAAAATCGGTCAATTTGCTTTCGACTCATTTAACATGGTTAAACACAAGAACTCTCAACAACAGCTACCAAAACAAAGTGAATTTCTGTTCAACATAAAAACCTTTTGTCAGAATATGGCCAAAGCAAACACGAACGGTGAGAATTCCAAATGGCGTGTTGTGATTTTGTATTTATTCTAGTATTTAGCCTTAGCACTTATTATATACACACTACAGCAATAATAGGCCCCTACCACTCCGCCTCCGGAAAGATAAATGACACACAACTAAAATGTTATTAGTCTTACTACGTCACTACCATTAACAAACATATAATTAGTTACATAACATTGTTAAATGCTCAAATATAATATTGGTTTGTAACTCGTCGCTATGGCTCGGGAATGTTCACACGAGCAGGACACCTTAAGACTTGGTGCATTGAAATTATGATATAAAATTGGATCGATTGAGCTCATATTTTATAGGACGAGCTATGAATTTTATGATAATATTGGACGAGGCGTAGTCGAGTCCAATATTTTTAAACTCATAGCGAGACCAATAAATATTGGGCGTAAAGCATTATCATTATTATGTTTTGGATCCAATATTTTCAGACACTTGGATTCATCAAAACATAATGATGAAGAAAATTGTACCACTGCGTGTATTTGAATAAATTATGTGAGTTTGAACTTTTGTTCTCTTCGATTAAAACGGAAACTTTCAGTTTGAACATAATTTGCACTTAAGCCCTCGTTTTTTGTGTAGCTTACATTGTTTTCAAATCTGTGATTCCAGTTCAACGTATTTAATTACTCTCGGAATGATTCATAATTTCATGCCTAATCTTGAGATTACTTAAACCTTAAGATTCTGCTCATCGTGTGAAAAACGAGTCGTCGCTAAGGCCTCGGGGATATGCAAGCCATGCATGCACACTGCACTAGTAACTCAGGAAGTCGACTCAATCATTCTTTTCAACTGATATTGTTGCACATGTCTTTTCTTGTGTCTAAATCGGCAAACACAGGTGATAACATCAAAATCGGAAATTAGTCTATTCCAGAATTTGGAGCATTTATTATGAAGATGAACAATACTTTTATTATGTGGATGATATATTTGTGCCGGTGTAAACCAAAAGGCCCACGACAGTAAGTTTTACAACTCGGCTCTGATGAAGTGAATTGTTGCTATCAGCAGTAGATAACAGAGCACTATTAATAGTGATAACAGTCAATGGTGTAACTGATAGACGCACATTAGATATCAATTTATTTCTATCACGACCCAATTGAAGCGGTTATAACCGGTAATGATTTATCTTGTTGAGAATGTCGACGACAGCAACATTAAGATTCAGAAATCTGCACTCCTGGGTTCATCTTGTTTAGATGTGATAATACTGATATAGACGGTAAGTTTTCTGTTTCTGTAGCTTCGAAAGTTATTCTTTGAAAATATAATTTTGCGCGTCACAAACGTTTTCAAAAAGTATACATATGTAGGCCTATGTATGTATGTATTATTGTATTTATGTAATGTATGTATACTTTTTCCGGCGAAATAAGGGCATTTGAACTTTCAACATAATTTTGAGGCCTGATGAACTAAACTGGGTAACAATGCATAGGTTGTGGAGCTATGTAAATCATTTCTGCAAATCTTTGTTTAATAGCTACAATTTTTGGAATCCTATCAAAGCATGGACCCCAACTGCGGATCTTCGAAACTGCCAAACAGCCTGAAAACCGCACATAGGCCTACCCGTACACATTTTCATGTCAAGGGGAAGGGGAATAGTGTGCCTAAATGATCAAATTGGTCGAATGAGTGACCAAAATGAGTAAGTGCTTTTTTTGTTGTTGTTGGACGTCCAGGAGTTATATAGAAAACTGTTATAATTGAAATCATAACCTATTTTGATAAACGTTTGGTGATTTAAATGATAGCTTTGCTTGCTTAAAAATTTAACACTATCATTTTTTTATCCATAAATCTACAGGTTTCATTAACTTCATCATCACCGTCGTACATAACCAGACAATCGTCAAGTGGAACCTACGACAAACCACTTCATATAGGCTGACAAAACCGTAAATGGTTGGGTTTCTTGAGACCGTTGCCAGGTTTAGCCATAATTAAATTTGTGAAGACAGTCAATGCGTATAGGATGTGACTTCATACCTTTTATATATCGTTGAAGTTGCCAACTTGGAAATTTTTAGATAATTTTGAATTGGACCAAATAATTTATTTGTCCAGCGGATTCAATTTTAATTATATTGCACACGCAAAACTATAGAAACATTTGACGATCGTATGACACTGCACGCAAAGTGTTGTACCGTATTTAACTGGATTTAAGCTGCACGCCGTGTTTATCTGAAGTGTGTGGTACCGTGTACCTACAATTTCTCTTACAATGGCTGGTGTCTACTTTCAATTTCCAACTCCGCCAATTGATGATTCAGATTCAAAACTACATGCAACGAACAAAACATCATCATCACCAACCAAAGCAGCGACTAATAATGCCCCTCGCCGTAAAGACTTAAACACGCCACAAGCACTTGCGTATAGAGTACGTAAAGCAACCTCCAAACTCGACAACGGAGGTCCCAACTCTGGCGAGCATATGCACATCGCTCCACCGCTTGATTTTTCGTTCTATTCCATAGGCTCTTTTAAGGACATAGATCTTGGTTGGGACTATCCACCGCGCGAGAATGTCAAGAAAGTCAAACGTTCTGAAGACGGTAGATTTGAAAGTACCGCGCTGAAATTAAACAATAATCTCGTACAAGAATGGGATGGATTCGATGGTTTGGTACAACTATTGCTGAAAACACCTGAAGAATTATCATGGATTGACATTTCGTTTAATTATATTTTGACCGTCGATGAAATTTTACTCAAATATCCAAAACTTACAATTCTATATCTCCATGGTAACGGGATTGAAAAACTAAGCGAAGTGGATAAACTTTCAAAGTTAAAAAATCTGCGTAATTTGACGCTGCACGGGAACCCAATCGAAGAGGAGTCGGGATATCGACAATATGTCCTGGCTAAAGTGCCTCAGTTGAAGACATTGGATTTTAGTAGCGTGACAAAAGCTGATCGTGTCATGGCGCCCAAATTGGTAGCTAGAAATGGGTATGGTGATCAGGCGGCAGGGAAGAAAAAGAACAGGACAGAGAGTTTTTAATCAGGATGCAACTCTCGGACAAGTCTCAAAATAAGCAGACAAGGAGCCACACATTTGGAAAAAGCAGCTCCTGGTCCTGTGTATCTTAATGTGAACCAGCAGCCATTAAAGAGCTAAAAGAGTCATTTAAATTTTAATTGTACACATTAAACATGCTAAATACAAAACATGCTTTACCTACCAGACTCCATTTTTTTTTTTGTAGAGCTTGGCTCATATGATTTTGGCGTGGACCAGGAGCCAAATTGTTATGACCATTGGGTAAATGACTCCTGGGTGCCTTCTTATTTTGAAGCTTGCTCTCGGATATACTCTCCACCGTATGTTATTTTACCCGGTATTCGAGGTAAATGGACACATGACTGTGAAGTTGCGTACAAATGTATTGTGTTACAGCCAAACTATGGCGGTGGGTAATATATATATATTTTACCCAACATTTTATTTTACACACGTTGGTTCAAATATGAACAACCTTAGCCTACATTTGGGGGAAAATTAACCAACACCAGTTGGGTAAGGCATTTAATATACGAGGGGGTATCCAAAAGTTTTTGACATCACCCAGAAGCGAAGGAGCTATATCGATGAAATTTTGTCAGTGTAATTACTGGTCCTTCTCTACATTATGGTCCAAAAATGGTCTCATAAGTATGTTTACTTTTTTTTACAGGTGGCGCTAGATGGGCAGTAGGCGCATAACCTGTAAAATGGTGAAAATTGAGGCACGCAGCGTGATTAAGTTCCTACATTTGAAGGGTTAGGCCTACAATGCTCAGAAAATCTATGATGAAATGAAAGCTATCTACGGTGATGATTGCTCATCATATGGCACTGTTGCTTTTTGTAAAAGGAATTTCCAAACTGGCCACATGTCCCTCACAGATGAGCCAAGAAGTGGACGTCCATCACTTTCGGATGATGCGGCCACAGTGAAGAAATTCAAGAAAGTGAAGGATCTTATCATGAAAAGGTTATGCGCCTACATCTAGCGCCACCTGTAAAGAAAGTAAACATACTTATGAGACCATTTTTGGACCATAATGTACATAAGGACTAGTAAAGAAAGTAAACATACTTATGAGACTATTTTTGTCAGTGTAATTTTAAACTGTTGCGATTTGGTAGTTCACAGCATTTTGCGAATGGTATTGAGCTTTGGCAAAAATTCCATTGATCATTTCATATTCAAATATCACAGATATACTTTTGTAGGTCATGGTTCTTGAGTTATGTTGTAAAGAGGGCTGAAACAACAACACTTTTGTAAAATGTACATAATTCATTATAACAACAATAAATCAAGCAACTTTTCAAAGAATATGATTTCTAGAATCAACTTTTGTAAAACATCAGTGTTATTTTTCAATAATATATTGATTTAGATAATAAAATTCGATTATTTTGGCTGCTTCTACCAACAATACTACGTCTACCCTTACATGTTGGGTTATATAATGGTCATTCTGTTTGGACTTCCAAAAGATCAAATTCACAGATTGCAACTCAAACAAAATACCGCTGCTAGACTGGTCACCCGTACAAAACCTTCTGAACACATCTCTCCTGTTTTGTTTGACTTACACTGGCTCCCTGTTAACTTCCGGCTTAAATACAAACTTATGTTGCTCGCTTACCGTGTTTTCAATGGAATTGCTCCCCCATACATATATGAACTTCTTGACTTTTACAACCCTTCTCGCCCGGTCTCCGTTCCGCAAATAAAACCCTCCTTGTTCAACCTAAATCATCTCGGTCATGGGGTGATCGCGCCTTCTCTGTGGCAGCCCCTCGCATATGGAACAGTCTTCCCAATTTTATTCGCAGTTGCTCGTCAATCGAGTCATTCAAATCCTCACTCAAGAAACATTTTTTCGAACTTGCTTATGAGCTGGATTAATTTGTAGTTTACTATGTTATTTTTTACTTCATGTATCTTGAAATGTACTATTGTTGATTGCATTTGTTCCTTGTTTCCATTTTTCCTGCTGGTATATTTTGTTTTGCTCTGTATGCGCCACGAGCGTTTATTGCGGATCTGCGCGCTTTACAAGTGTACATATTATTATTATTATTATTATAAAAACACTACATTTTAAAAATGTTGTCAAATTATCATGTATCATTATCATGGCAAACATTTTTGCAAAATATTTTGTCAACTCTTAAATAACATTTTACTTGAATGTTTTACGTAGTTTTCAAAACTGTTTTGGAATGTTATTACTACATTATACCCTCTATATAACCAGTCAATAAAACGTTTTGGGCCAGTTTGTTGAAGTATGGCTAATGGTCAGGCTTCCTAAGCCATCAGGTTTAAACCCTATATACCAGCAATTTCACATTGTACATCATCTAGAAAGATGAATCAATAAAAAAAAAGCGCAGTGAAAAATGTTGTCAAATTATCATGTATCATTATCATGGCAAACATTTTTGCAAAATATTTTGTCAACTCTTAAATAACATTTTACTTGAATGTTTTACGTAGTTTTCAAAACTGTTTTGAAATGTTATTACTACATTATACCCTCTATATAACCAGTCAATAAAACGTTTTGGGCCAGTTTGTTGAAGTATGGCTAATGGTCAGGCTTCCTAAGCCATCAGGTTTTTAAACCCTTTCAGGTTTAAAAACCCTATATACCAGCAATTTCACATTGTACATCATCTAGAAAGATGAATCAATAAAATGGATCCACATTAGTAGGGTTAGTCTATACTGGCTTAGGAAGCCTGAGCACTAGCTAAGCTTCGAGAAATTGGACCTTTGTGTTTGCTGGATATTCAATAAAGTGACACGGTTCACATTTGCTGTCCATAATGTAAACAAGTTTTATTTTGTTCCGCATAAATAAAACAATGTTTCTACATCACAATAACAATAATAATATGTACAAGTTTTGTTATTTACTGTATGGAGCAATGGTGGCACCATTGTTTTCAGGGGCATTGAGCTGGGGGGAAAAGATTTTTTTTGGTGGGGGTCAAAATCTGAAAATAGAGTGAAATTATCTGTGAATTTTGTGGGGGTGTTGTGGGGTGGAGAAAAATCACAGAGGGGAGTTGGAGCGGAGGGGAGGAAATTCCCCCATGCTGCCACCATTGATAGGGAGAGGGGTCAAATACATTATTAGGAAGTATTGTTATCACTATCTACACTCAATACTTCTTAAGGGCTGGGGTATGAACGTTTGGACAGTATTTATTTTGGGACATTAGAGCACATCAGACATATCGAATTGCATCCTGAATACTGAAGAATGTCATTCTGATATCAAATAATTTTGATTTTTGAAATTCGCAATTTAATACACATTTTATGGCAAATCATTAAAAATTGATATTTTTGATATTTAAAAATGAAAATTATTTGATATCAGAAAGACATGCTTCAGATTCAGAATGCAATTCGATAGGTCTGAGGTGCTCTCATGTCCCACAAAAATACTGTCGAAACGCAATAAACGCTCATTTTAGATCCCTTAAGAATCCTAAGCAATCAATAAAGCATGTATCATGCTGATTTGTAATTAATTCCATCTTAAAAAGTGATCTATGAGATACAAATTAAGAACTGGGCTATTCCATTTGAAATCCATACACAGAGATTAAACACCCTACTGAAGACATAACATTAATCTTCCACAAAGGGGTGTAGATTTCAAATGGAGTTACCATTCAGGTAACCCCATTTAAAATTCACACTCCCTGGAATAGTCCAATATAGTAAGATTTGCTGAAGAGCACGCCCACATTTTTTTTTCCAAAATTTTTATACGATTGCAATGAATTAATGGACTACAATACAATGAAAAACAAGGCCTCAGGTACTGTATTAGTGACAAAGATCTTAAGATTTTAAAATAAAATCTCTGGGTCCTGATATTTAATCAGTCAGTGGTGCAGATCAAGGGAGGACCCAGTTTTTAGAAAGCGGGGTGATAATGATAAATTTTCCGGGCTCACCTAGATCGCCCCAAGTTTACGGCAAATATGGCCCTATTGGCCATTCTGGGGCCGAGGTGGATAACCGTTGGGAGTCACGAATTTGTCCACCCACCCCGGATCTACCTGTGTCACTTATACACACATTCACAATTTGCACTCGGGAATAAAATATAGCAAATTTCTTTCCTCATAGCACATAAATCTTAAATTGAGAACTGCCATTTTTTTCAGAAATCTTACAATATTAATTTAATCATATCATTTAAATTCCTTCCTTCACAACGGGGGTGCCACACCAAGTGAATACAAGTGAGACATAAGCAGGTAATGGTGTTTTGGGTGCTATCATACTACATTTACATAAATCCCCATGAGAACTACCTGCCGATTGACCAAAATGGATATTGTGTTCAATTTTGAACCAATCAAGGCGATTATTAATAAGATCATCTGCAAATGCAAGTTTGACCATAAATAGTTTAAAGTCTAGTCCTAATTGGCAATTGAAATCAGCATTTCAAGTTATCAACCAATCAGAAATGCTGTTAGATGACCAGTAGTGTCCAGGGGGTTAAAATGTTTAATTTGCTGCATCTATCTGCAAAAATATTGTTTTGGTTGCACAACTTCAGCTTGTATAGTAGTCAACCTGAATTCTCGCTATTCGCAATAAGGGCGCCAGCCAGCAGTTTGCGATGTAATCGCGATGTATCATGGGAAAAGGTCGACATCCAAGTCCGCGCAATACGAATATTACCATGCTATTACATAGGAACACGTGACAATATTTTTTTAGTTTGTCAATATAACGGTATTACACGCAAATCGATAGAGAAAAAAATTAATTGTGCACATTTCAAATCACATTATTAAGTATTATTGAGTATCGATTCGCGTGTAACACCTTTATTTTGACAAACTAAAAAAATATTGTCACGTGTTCCTATGTAATAGCATGGTAATATTCGTATTGCGCGGACTTGGATGTCGACCTTTTCCCATGATACATCACGATTACATCGCAAACCGCTGGCGCGCCTTTTATTGCGTAATAGCGAGAATTAGTCCAGACTACAACGACAAATTTGGTGGTCAAAATCTACTAAAACGCAAGGTAACTAGTTGCCAGAAACCTGTGAATTAAATAAACAAAGGCAAGGGTATGGTCACAAGAATAGATGATGCAAGCATAGACAAAAAAATACAGATTATTCACCAACAGGCAAAGTTGGCATCATCTTTTAATGAGGGCCAATCGTTCCATGAAGCACACATCCGAAAACGCTACTCCCATTCTGTACCTGTTGTTGCATAAAAGTCTTGACATATTTTACGTAACGTACATGGGCACCAGAGCTGATAATTAACTCTAACACAATTCCATAGCCACAAATAGGGTGTGCATGATTTGTTAGATACATGCATTCAAACGATCGGCCCTCATGAATATGCGCAACTTTTCAGCATACAAGGCACAGGGACTTTGCCTGCTGGTGAATGGTCTGTTTACTTTTTCATCTATGGGTACAGGCAACATATAACATAAACATCCAAACTATTATATTCTGCACACAAATAAATTCATAAACTTGAAGTAGACCAATTTCAACAACATTTAGCCACATTCTATGTCCCCTGTTATGCTTTTTGCGACTTCTGCTCATAGTTGTGACTACGACTATATAGTTTTTGATTATATATAGTTTGATCAACTCGTGATCGGCGGAATAATATCGAATATTTTATGTTGAGGATGGCTTGTGCAATCTCGCCACAAGTATTATTCTACATTATATAAAACACATAATATAGACCAGCCATGGCAACTATGTCACTCTTACTGTGGTCTACTTTTTAGCGTAGTGGCAAAAGCCTAACAATTCCCACCGATTACAAGCTGATCAAACTATAGTCAAGCCCTTGGAATATTTCTAAATTATGTGCGGGTACCTGCTAGTGGTCTGTAATAAATAAAGATGCAACATAATAATAATAATAAATATTATCAAATGCGACAGGTACTCAAACTCAGAATTCTAAAATAAGCAAACACAAAATATCTCTTTAAATGTTCTTAAAACAAGTTATAACTTATAAGACGTTTGCAAATTATAAATTGCAAACGTTACCAAAATATTTTTAAAACATTTTTCAAAAACTTTTCAAAAAACTTTTTATGAAATTCCGATTTTGGTCTTGCAAGGTCAGGTAAATGTTAAAATGTTCTGTATCAAGTTTTTTCAAATGTTGTCCAAAAGTTCTTGCATAATATTTTTTTGGAAAAAAAGAACTTTAAAGTCTGTTGTCAACAATTCAGTAACTTTAGGCTATTCCAGTTGAAATCCATACACCCTTATGGAAGACATGACCTTAATCTGCCACACAGGGAGTGTGAATTACAAATGGAGTCACCCATCCAATAATAATAATCAGAGGGAGGATGCTGTGCTTGAAGCAAAAAATTAAACATGTTTCACAATTACAGAGAAACTCTCATAGTTTTGTACACTTTTAAAGATGTTTCCTGACTATGGATTATTTCAGTTGAAATTCATACACCTCCTACATAAATCATGGAAGACATGAATTAATCTCCCACACAGGGGTGTAACTTTCAAATAGAGTCACTCATTCAGGTAACCCTATTTGAAATTCACACCCCCTGTGTGGGAGATAAAAGGTCATGTTTTCCATAGGGTGTGTATGGATTTCAACTGAAATAACCCAATGTTAACAGATGGAAAAACAACAATACTACAACAATAGCATGTGATTGTCACATAATTTTACAAATAAATAAAATAATTACTGCCAAGATTATTGTCACTATGTGAAAGGACAAACAAAGTGATTTAGAACTGGAAATAAAATAGAATTAAACACACAGAATGACACAAAGTTGCAACTACTTATGGTGGCTATTTACTCATTTAAGGCCTATCATGGTCCAGAGGAGGCTTAAAGGCATTCCTACAATGCACTATGATTGGGAAATTTGATCAATATAACCTAATTTTAAAGGCAAAGTCCCCATTGCCACACACACAAAATGGTAATTTTAAAACTGCAGCCAACAAGCTAATAGTTGAGACTTAGGATTGATATTTGATTTTCTTACAGTAAACATTCATATTGTCCCACTGCATTAATTTTATTCCTAAGTCTCGATGTTATGAATGTTAAATAATAGGATGAAAACACCAGATATTTGCACACAATTCCAATGCAAGGCATGATCAACTGTACCACATGTGTACAAAAGCCAGACATACAAGGTCAGAAACCCCATTGGGTTGTGGGAATGTCTTTAAGCATCCTCTGATCATGGTCCTTCTTTGATGGTTTGTTTGCTTGGTTGATTAACCCACACTTTGGTCAATCAATTATATAATAATCAATATGAGGTATCCATATGAAACAGACCTGGACAGGTGATGTTTAACTGTATTGGGCTATTCCATTTAAAATCCACACTACCCATGTGTGAAGATTTTGAAATATCTTCCACAGGGGAGTATAATTCAAATGGAATGAACACATTAGGCAGCTTCATTTGAAACTCACCCTCCCTCAGTGGAAGATTCAGGTTGAATCTTTCTTAGAGGGTGTATGAAATTCATATGTAGTTGCCTAATGTGTTCATTCCATTTGAAATACATATTCCCCCTGTGGAAGATATTTCAAAAATCTTCCACAGGGGTAGTGTGGATTGTAAATGGAATAGCCCATTGTGATCCAGATTAACCTCAATTTATAAGCATCATGTTAGTGGAAGGGTATAAAAATATAAATGTGCAAATCTATGGGAAACTTTGCTGACTTATAATGCTACAGCTTTGCGGAAAAAATACAGGGTGTATCAAAATAATCGGTACTGGGTAAAGTTTCTATGCAGAATGCAATAAACACCAATGTGCTATTTCAGTTGAATCCATTATACACCCCCCGATGGAAGACATGTTCTTATTCGCCCACATAGGGGGTGTAGATTTCAAATGGAATCACCCATTCAGGTATAACATCTGAATTTCACACTGCAAGTCTGGAAAATTAAGGTCATGTCTTCCATAGGGGATGTATGGATTTCAACTAGAATCGACCAATATCTTGACTGACGTTTAGCCAAGACACCCAATTAGGTGCCGATAAAGGTACCGGTGTACTGCTGGGGATGGTGGTGTTTAAGTGGGAACATAACGGTCCAAAAGGGTTTAAATCCTGCACAAGATTGGACCCCACATATGGATATTATTTGTTATTAGGTGAAGCGGAGGTATGAGTGCAGGAAATTATCGTGCGCTGAAGTGTCATACTGGGTGAAGCCAAGGCTGAACCCAGTATGACACTGAGCGCACGATAATTCCCTGCACTATACCGACGCTGAACCTAATAACGAATTTATCATACCACTAAGTCATTCTAAATATTGAAATAATTACGCTTTTAAACATTTTAATTCCTGCTAAATAGGAAAAATATTACAAAAAATAGATGACTGTTCCGCGTATACAGGTTATGCGTGCATTTTACGCTACCGGTTTACGCGATTCGCTTTATACGCGTACCTTCGCCGTACACTGCAGATCGGCCTTGCGAAATACGCTCTCACTGACTAGATATAAAGCGTAAAATACGCACTCACTGACTAGATACGAAAATATATCAGGTTAGCGGTGTTCTTTGATGTTTACCTTAGTGGTATGATAAAATGCTGCACCAAACTGGAAACAGCATTGATCACTGAACTTGTGTACCCCACACAAAACAAGATCTAATATGATAGAATGATTCAGATGTAATCCATGTCTTTGAGTCAAGCTAGGGATGCCGGATCACCAATGAAAGCATTATCGTCCTCAGCGGTGCACCGATAGCTTTATCAGCACTTACTGGATGTCTTGCCTTATCTTGCCATGTTTTGAATCTGCCCGAGGCGGGGTTCTTAGTGGAAAGGAAGGTATGTGGATGTGAGGCAGATGTCCACTGCACATTTCAGGATTTTTGGTATAACTTTGGGTCCCAATTTGTTTGGTGTTTTTTTTCAAAAGTTTCTCCAAAAATCTGGAAAAAGTGTTTTTTTACAATTTTTTTTTCAGATTTGAGCAAATATTTTAGCGTAATTTGGAACAGAAACAATAGAAAATTAGTCTATGTGTCTCTTTTTCATTAAATTTGGTGTGATTGGGCAGGAAAAACCTCCTATATGTTTGTGGCCCCTGAACACGTTCAAAACAAAACTGCCAACCGGTTGCATAGGAGATTTTGCTTTAAACATGTTCAAGGGCCAATGACCCATAGGAGGTTTTTCCTGCCCAACGATGGACTATGCTTTCAGAATCCCAACCGCACATCCCTACCCCGAGAAGATATCTTACTCTTCCCACAATCCTTTGCAACATGATACATCACCTTATTTCATCATGTGACACTCCCATACTTTGTACAGGTACCCTTTGTTTTCATTTTGAGAATAGACTGACTAAACATGGATCGATAGAGCTAAGAAATAAACACATTTGGCAAGATCTGGATGTGTTCTATTCATTGAGGTACAATTCATCACTATCTACGTACCCTTGCAGCACTAAATAGCAGATCAGTACAGGAAATTAAAATGTGAGAAATGCATTGTGGGAAGTGTAAGATATCTTCGCTATGTTTGCACCAAGTTCTTGGTTAGGGCTGTTGACATCAAATAATGGATGGATTAACACTGTTGGTCCATTCCACTTCAAATGTTGGCCATTTTGTGCGTAGACATGATTTCAATGGAGTTGCTTCGCTTAGACATTCTAGCTCCCCGGGGTTGGGGACTGACGCTCGACCCGTGATGAAGGATA
>NW_027305675.1:0-100000 GCF_039555335.1 Amphiura filiformis
TAGCCTACTGAATCACCTTCCAAATAATTAAGTTTTAAAAATTGACCGCCAGAACGCTTCTAAACTTTTGTCCGATTCAGTTCCCTGCCCTGTCCTGTCCTTGTTTCACGGTCATTGGTTTTAGGAACAAAAGACCAATGATACATTACACTGATGTTCGATATACACATCATCTTAGCCAGTTCAATTCTGTACAAATGAATATATATGCATGGAATTTTTTAGATTTGGTCGACATTTTCAACATGCTCCAATCTATCACCCCCCCGATACACCTTACCCCTTTAAACAGGCTAAAATTGTATTGAAATTAGTCTTTTTGAATAAAATAAATACACACTATCTGTGGTCATCTTGTGACTCCCTACATTTTGGTCATCAAAGGTTTATGACCCCACCCCAGTATATTTGGGACCCCCCCTCCCTCCTTCCGAAGAAAATGCCAGCCCCTTATCTGACCTTCAACTTGCATAAAGTGTAAGTTTTGAAGAGCTAAGTTGCTCTCAGGTCAAGAAAATGACGTTTATTTCCTGTTTGTACTGAAAGTATATTTACTGGTGTGCACCAATACCGATCGACTCTTTTACTTACTTTCTCCGGCCCATCGTGAATTTACAATAACGGCAGAAAAAAGGACCATGAACGCATGACAAACCCCCTCATGTTGTGTGTTTTGTAAATACAGTGTATCTGCAAATAGGAAAGAAACAAAAACAATTATAAGGGTCTTGTTACGTTTCCAATTAAAATAAGTTAAAGTTGAAAAATATAATATTGAAACAAAAAGGCATTCCGCATTAGATTTTGAATATCAAAACAGCTCATATCGAGGGCTCATGTGTATGTAATTGCTTGTGAACATTAACTCTTCATTTACTGTGACGTCGTAAAGTCTCCAGCATTGGAAATCAATTTCGCTTCGAACGGGGTGACGGGGGAGAGAACCGTACGAGGCAGCATTTTAATTTACCAACACAATTTCTCTTTTTTCAGGAGAAATACCAATAAAAAAATTGCAACGAGTGTCAAGTTGTAATGTAATAATTATTCTCTTTGAATTTAATTAAAAAATGTTTTTGCAAATAGATATGCCCTTTAAGGGTAGACAAGGTACTGTTGGTCGAAGCAGCCAAAAAATACCGATTTTCATTATGAAAATCAATATATTATTGAAAAATAAGACTTTGATGTTTTGCAAGAGTTCATTCTACAAGCCACTTACTTTTAAACCTTGCTTGATTTATCGTTGTTAATGAGTTGGGAGAGGCAGGGGGCAGAGTGCCCCTGGCAAAAATGAAAGACAAAAGTGCCCTCTGACAAAAAAATGAAAGAGAAAATCAGGGCAAAGGAAAAGAAAAAGGGCAAGGAGCCCCTTTTCTACCAAAATTCAGCCCGATCATGATCCAAAATCATGACAATCCGATCAACTGAACTGATATAAAGGGCGTTGGCTCTTTTTAATTAAAAGTGGTTCCTTGTTATGCAAATGAGAGAGTTTACGCTCCATAACTTTCACGCAGAGATTCGGAGGCTTGCTTTTTGTTATTTTCCTATTTCTCGTGCTCAAGGACATTTCTTTACAGATGAATGAGCTTGAAAAGAGTCTTCCGCACGACTATACAGTGCGGAGATACAGGGTGTCCCAGAATGATTGATACCGAGAAAGATGGAAATTATTGGGTATGAACGGCATTTCTATTGGTCATATTGTTTTGCATTGTACATTCTACATATATTTAGCTTTCTCAGATTTTTTAGATTCTAAAAATTGAACGTTTCAAGTAGAAGTTAGAGAGGATTGCGTAAAAATTGTGAATTCCAAGTTTTGACAAAGCAACCTATTTTGAAAATCTGTAAAATTACTAACCGACCAGCACAAAGTTATTTGGAAAATGCAGTATATATTTGCTGTGTCCTGTTCTTACTTTTACTAAATAGTCGATATCTATCGTTTATTTATGATGTTACGAAGCAATCCTTGTATGGACTGAGGATTTGCTACGCTTGAGTGACCTCAAACTATTCTTTCTTTGGCGGCAGTTTTGAAGACAATTATTGCGATGTGTGAGTTTCATCATTTGAAATGCCGGCAGAGATGGATTTTCCATAAAAGTATAGAGAAGGTTCGTCCTTAGTGTCACAGCATGCATTTATATCCACAGTATATTGGCAAACCCACAGCTACGTAACGAAGAAGATTAATTTACTGCGGAGGATCCTTGAGGAAGGTTAATCCTCTGTAATAATGACATTTTGGGGTAACAATTGTGGTAAAAATCACATAAAAAGTACGTTTTTCAACCTATATATATCTGATGTCATATTGAAATGTTTATTTCCTATAAAAGAATGTAGGATTTCACCAATATATTTTACAGTGCGGCTGGACGATGGTGATAAAGGATCCATGTGTTATGATGCCCTGTAAATTATACACACATGCAGTTTTCGTCCATTTTCAGAATTTGCAATGTCACGCCAAAACGAATCAAGCTATTTCAATGAAAGTCATAGATTAAGTAGGAGACATGTGTGGCTTCGTTTTGCACTTTAAGATTAGATACACTGTTGACTATTATATTTTTGATATTTTGTACATTTGTACATTTTGTACATTTTTTTCGCAATCAAGCAAAAGCTAATATATTTTGGAAGTTACAAAAGTTCGAGATCTTTCAAATTTGAAGGACAAAAATCTTTTGAGCATGTTGAGACAAACTGTAATTTTGTCAGTTGGAGTTGCAGAACTATTTTGAACTTTCATTGTAAAAGTACAATTACTATTATTATACAACAGCATCAAACTTAGTAAAAAGAAAGTTGTATTGTACTTAATGTAAAGTGTTGCTTATGTATAACAAGTTATAAGATATTTTTTGAAAGCAGAAATATTATTTTTTTGAAGACATAGATACATTCTTAATTTGATATAAATAAACTTTTCTGGTCCAGATTGCAAAATAGTCTAAGGGTCTTGTCTGAGTTAATTGGGGGAAGGTGAATATTTTTTTGGTGGATAATCCGGGTATTGTACTCGCGGTATAACCAAATTTCTTACCAATTGAATACATGAATACAAAACCCACCCAAGACCATGGGAAGTGATTTTGCGAGAAAAACGTGTGTATCATTTTAATTCCTTCAGTTATATTTACCTGGTCAATATGGTAAGTTTTACGTGCAAATGAGTGGGTTAAACTGCATTAAGTATGACGATTAGCATTTCAGGGACTTCGTGGGGTTCATTTTAAATTTGGACTTGGGTGGTTTTTTGAATCATATACAAAGACAACAATGTTTGAATGAGATTACCACTAGTAAGATAATACAAAATAAAGCACACAGGTATGTATAATGTTGACAAGCATTCTGCCATGTAATATAAACCACACACTTGCCGTGATTAAACCCATTTTTTTTTTCAAAGTCACTCTCCAGCAATGAATGTGTTACAAGCGGACTTTTATACATACTGGATTTCAATCAATGTGTTACGAGACTCAAATCGTGGACTTGGGTGATTCTTTCATACATGCTATTTTTCACATGCTCAATAGACACAGTGGATGAATTTGAGTTGTTTTTCATACATATGACAGGCCTATGCATAGCAACAAATTCCCATGCTTAACTCAATTTGGCCACAGTATGGACTTGGGTGGGTTTTGTATTCATATATTCAATTGGGATACCATTTTATTGATGATGTGATATGAATAAATTTAAAGTCATTCTATATAGAGTAATTGTCAAACTATTGCAAAATATTTAAAATAATTATAACCCTTGATTTTGTCACAGGTAACATATCGTTCCAACAATGTGACTGATCAGAAGATGTCCAAATCAAATGGGCCATTGTAGATAACACTGATTTAAATTAACAGTACTTTGAACTGAAAGTAATTTTGTTATCAATATTGCAATACTAAAACGAAAAATATAAAATGTTTAGGGCACTTACTTGTTTAGCAGCACTGCAAGACTCGGGTCAGCAGGAAAAGTTTATTGCAAGAAAATCCGGAAGGTGTTGCAAGGCTCAACCACAGAGTAAACTGAGATGGTCAGATGATCGGTCTTTTAAGGTTAAATACAATTGATTTTCAAGGCTTGATTCCAGAGGGGCGTAAGTTAATAATGGAAACAGCCATGCAGAAAAGAATGAACTCACGCGTACAATAGTGTATCAATCTGAACTAAGGCCACGGACAAACCGCGGCTCGTGAGTCATCCTATATGTTGCAGGGATAGGGAAGGGGCGACCATGATAGGACCATATGGGCTGATGGGGGGGGGGGTGATTGTGGGCAGCCGTTTTCGGCAATTTTCCTTTGGATTTTCTAAATTTTCAATTTTAAAATTATCCTGGATGATATCTGTCGTGAAATAAATCAATGCTTCTATTAGTACAGGAGCAGCAACCTCAAAAAAATGACTTCGTTCATCCCCCACTACATACAAGGTTTGACACCATAGGTAGTTAGTATGGACCCTCTAGATCACTGCTAGGTAGGTAGTGGAATCAAATTGTGGTATCACTTTTTTTTACAGGTCATTTTATGTATGGACGTATAATCGCATAAAATCACAAAAAATAGGACAAAATTAAGGGGTAGGGAAATATAAACTCCAAGAACTCCACTTTTACTCATGATATTGAATTCATTTTGGTATCAATATGTAGCTAATTGATTTGTCTAACTTTCTAGTATTATTTTAAAGCAAACTAGGTTTCATTTGAGCATATTTGGGAGTATATAGTCCATAAACTAGCGGATACCCGATTTTTCTAAACCATGTGTGAGGTTTGAAACTGGCCTAAAATTTCACAACTATAACAATTTTTATTTTTTTTAATGATTAAGTTTTCATTTTTAATATTTTAATATAAATTTTAATATTTTATTGTGTTTTTAATGTCAAGCATATCAAGGCAAACATTGATGTAACAGTTCCAATCCTTATAATATGTATGAATTTGTTGGGGTGTATGTGGGATATAGGCTATAATAGGCCTAGTATGCCTATTTATACCTGATTATACAAAATATAGGCCTACAACAATAACTACAACAACAATAACAAAACCAACAACCAAAAATTTGTATAAACACACAAAAACAATGTTAAGATACATCCATGCACCAACATTTGACTCACTGCGATATTTGATTGCTGAGAAAACGCGGTTTTAGAGAACAACTTTATACGTCTTTTATACGTTTTTTATACGTTTCTTCGTGTAACCTTAATATATAGATGAGTTCAAAAGCTTTCAAATGAGTTAACCTTAATGTTTACAGCCTCTTGTCACACTTTCTCGATATCTGACGGGTACATGTTCCAGCGCTACGAAGCGTGCCTCTTCACACCTTACGAAATGCTTACCAGCGCACAGTGTCATCGCCCCGATATCTTTTATGGTAGAAATCGCCATGGTTGAATCCACAGCCACCCATGCATGGCCATTTTATTCAGACCTTATGAGATGCATAATTAGCCAAGTGACCTGACTAAGGCTACTGACAATAGCCGGGGTAATTGATTTCTCGCTGTGTGAGTAAGCTTGTATACGACATTGCGGTCAATGGTCATATACTGCCTTCACTTGAATAGCGAGTGCAGCTATAGACCTTTTTCCCTCTTTCCCATCATGCACTATTCCAGGGGGGTATGAGTGTCGCAAAATACATCATCTCCCCGGGGGAGTACAGAGTTATGTTCATTACATTCTGGAATACGGACATTTCGGCTGGTGCCTTCATCACAAAAAAGGAATCCACGATAATCACGATAATGGCGCGCGATCACTAATACCTTTCGGGGGCAAAAAACAACATTTCTATGCCTTATGGACATGGTGTCCTCACCAAAAAAAGTTTCCTGCTATTGAAACCTAACTTTGTATACATTTTATAGACCTAATGGTGAAAAACTAATGACGGGACACGCAGTGATATTTTGTTGGCGTCCGTTTCACTTTTTTTCGGAGATGAAAATAAAACGTAAACACAATCTCTTACACAGATGTTCTGAATCGCTCCGTAACTGTATCACTCGTGTATTCAATAATTGCATAATTAGTAACATCGATGCCCTTTACGATAATCCGCATAGGCCCTATATGGAATCAGTATGCCCATATTAAGACAAAATAATTGTAAAGGCCTGGCAAAGACCATCGGATGCACACGATCTATGAGGTTGATGAACTACGTCATACCCCCCTGGAATAGTGCATTGTGGGATAGAGGGAAAAAGGTCAATAGCCTGCTGCGCGCTGTAGTCCATACAGGACCAACGCAATATAAAATTAGAGTTTTTGAATTCAAAGCGAATGGCCTTTTTTCAAAGCGCACGCCAACGACTATATCATATCTGTTCAACACGTATTTTCAAGTGTATGAGACCACATCTGGTTTCTTGAGACGAAATCATTTACGGGAGATATTAATCATTTACTAACCCGGTATCCGAAGATTTTCGTCTGATATCAAAATCGTGCATAGCAATTCACGTGTATCGATCCCGTAGGCCTATTCATTTTAGTGTCTCTGCTGCACCAAATAATTATTAGCCAGGCGATGCGTTCCATTGGAGGAGTTACTTAGGCTATACGCCGTAGAAGTGACGTATATAGTTAATCGGATTAACTACCATAGCAATAGATGAATACAATTTTGACTATATCGCCCCGCACTACAACGTTTATGCGGTACCGATGCTTTGAAGCATAGATGTCAAAGAAATGCTAATCACTTGCACCTGTAAGATTAGTCTCTTTGAAAAGAGCGGTATTGTATTCAATCTATTATATGATTGAAGACAGGTGATGAGTGCAACCTGCTGTCTAGGCGTTGTGCCTGTGTGTAGCGCACTATAAATCACTGCACTTTTTTTTTCTTTTTCAGGTCATGGTCCCTCTGACACCAAATATAAGTTGCTCACTTACACTCTTAGAAATCACCGTTGTTTTACGGCACAATAGTCCAGTCAATCTAAACAAATTAGTGGTGTCACTCACCACTAATTGCAACAGAATTTTTTTCACTTTTGTATATTTTAGGGATGTCCCCTGAACATCATATCAAAAATATACTAAAATATACTTGGTGGAAAGGTAGTTTTTGGCGGGAAA
Source organism: Amphiura filiformis (assembly GCF_039555335.1). NCBI lineage: Eukaryota > Metazoa > Echinodermata > Ophiuroidea > Amphilepidida > Amphiuridae > Amphiura > Amphiura filiformis. The sequence continues at coordinate 7,139 of NW_027305675.1, forward strand.
AGGTCATACAGGGGTCAAATTTCAAAATTGTATAGTTTGTCATATCTGTGATGTACCATTCTCAAGTTATAAGCAAAAAGGTCAAAGGTCACATTTTGGGTTCCACGTGGGTCAACTTCGAAAAAATGCTCCGATCTCCTTAAAAATGGTCTCAATGTGTTCGTTCGTCCTTTAAAAACACTCCAAAATAAGAATAGTTTGCCATATCTTGGATGCTTCGTTACCTAGGTAGCAGGGTAAAAGAGGTCATTGACCATTGAACGCTATTGACCCCGACCTAGTTTTCGATGTTACGCATGTAATTAAACAACCTAAACAGTGCAAATATTCTTTTAATGAATTAGGTTTGCAAGCCGAACAATTTGAGACCATTTTGGTTTAAATCAGACAATTTTTAGTTTTTTGACCTCTGTTGAACCCAACATTTGACCTTTGACCTTTTCGGCTATAACTCAAGAACCGTACATCCCAGGTATGGCAAACTATATTTTTTCTGAACCCTTATGACTAGAGGAATAATTTGGTGTAGTTTTTAAAATGATTGGAGCAATTTTGAAATTTGACCCCTGTATGACATTTTCCCGCCAAAAACTACCTTTCCACCAAGTATATTTTAGTATACTTTTTTGTATGCTGTTCAGGGGCATCTCTGACATTCATAGGAGTGAAAAAAATTCTGTTGCAATTAGTGGTGAGTCAAAACCCACTTTGACTGGACTACAAACCGTAAACTGAATTACTATTTCTCTAAACATTTAACAATAGGCATGTTGGTACCGTAAAATTGGATTATTTTGTAATGTGTTGCATCGTCCACATTTTTCAAATAGTAAATGGCCGTATGACAGATTGTGTTTAAAGACTACTTCATTATAATTTATCATGATTTGTCGTGTACAAAATGCCTATTTACGGCACTACTGTAATTGTAACGGGAAAACGTTGGCAATAGAACTGCCAGGTAATTGCCGTATACAATTACGGGCTAGTGTCGTACATTCATACCGCATACCGTATATTTTACGGCAATATATCGTAAATATGCGGGTAAATATGCTCATTTTACGGTAAAATACTTGTTAAATCATCGTTCTTACGGCAAAAAGGTTGGCAATAGAACTCACTTATTTTACCGTACATGATGCAGTCATGTCTACAGTAGAATTCATCTCGACCTTTGCAGGACTTAACCCCATTAAAAGCTATTAAACCAAGATAACACTCATTGAAACAGCTCAACTGATTAAATCGGATCTTCTCTGGTTGTGCACAAGTGACTGTTTTCATGTGCGATATCGCAATAAAGCTGGTATTCATAGCTTCAGTTGGGTAACCGATTACAAAGGAAACGAAAGGAAACAATGTTATGTGTGGCTTTGTTCACGAAATCAGACAATGTCGTGCTTTTTGTAAACCAGCATTCTTGAAAATGAGCAACATAATGATTTTTGACTTAACACGGTTTAGAAATAATTTCTTCATATTTTTGGTGTTATCTGTCGTTTACATGTCCTTCCTAAAACACAAAAGTACGACCCTCTCCAAACACCTAAATTAGCTAAAAATTTAGGACATGTTACAAAACTTTATTTTCTAGAACCTATTTAGAATAATTTAAATGTAGCTTTTACCGGTTTTTTGTGGCATCCTTCAGAAGTGAGCGGTCCGATACCAATATTTTCGGTCAAATCTCCATTCAAATAACACGGGGAGTTGGCTAGCTATGCCTTGCCCTCACTCATATTTTACAAAAGTACGACCATTTCTGAACATCTAACCTAGCTGTAATTTTAGGTCATGTTAGAGAAATATATTTGCTAGAAGTTTTGGAGAATAAATAAAATATTGGCTGGTTATTTTTCACACAGTGATGTTAACTAGGCAAGTGTCCATTCTCCCAACATACATCATTTGTAGGGGTCACGCGTCAATGGTGAGAGCACTGTGTATTGTGTATAGGAAAACGGACAGTAACTGCAGTATGAAAATTTACGGAACATTAAACTACCCGGTAAGTCAAACAAATTACATGACCATCTTTGTCAACAAAATACTCGTTTTCTCATAGAACTAAGTAACACGGAGAAGTGGCGCTACAGCACATTCTTTCCTGTCATAGTTTTAAATATTGGTCAAAATGATACTAAAATTTCGAAAATATTATACACGTAAAAATATGTCTTGGTAAATTTTAGATTTTTAGAGCCACAATTAACTCTAACAGATGTAACTTCTATGTAATTCAGCATTTTACTGCGAGATGATAAATATGAATATGAATATAATTTCATTCACCGGGTAGTTTTTGTCGCTTCTTTCCTTTTTTCTTTCCTATTCTTTTTCCTCCCTTTTCTTTCTTTTTCTTTACCTCCTCGATTTTCACTTTTCATTTTTTTGTCAGAGGGCATTCTGCCCCTCGCCCCCTGCTGCCTACGCCACTGAATAAGGATAAAGATGGATATGATGAAGAAGACGGAGGGCCATTTATAATTGGAACGTGACATGAAACCGTTAGATTTGCACATTTGCCCTTCAACGGATTTGCGCAATCCGATTAAGTTCAAGATCATTAGACTCAAGAAAACTTAATCGGATTGTGCAAATCCGTTGAAGGGCAAATGTGCAAATCTGGGTTTAAAATAAGGCGATCTTTTCCTTTAGACCAAAAAAAAAACAATTAAAAATTATCGGAAAAGCAAAAACAAACCTTCATAAAATCAGCATCACTTCTGTCACATGAAAAGATGATCAGATGAGGGGAAAGTAGCAAAGAATTTGTGATAAGGGAATCTTTTAAAGAAAAATACATCACGTTTTTCAAGAAATTCGCCATCTTGAATAAATCAAAGATCTGATACTATAGCTTACTTTGAGATAAGACAGTCCGTACAATTAACGTGCAAACGGCCGATACCGATGTGAGGACAAAAGATGTGACTCTCATGCTAGTCTCCCACACAACCAGCTAATTATGTGGTCCTGACACTCGTCGTTCAACCACCAGGACCACATAATTAACCGGTTGTGCAGGAGACCGAGCACAAGAGTCACATTTTCTGTCCTCCCATACTGCAGTTACTGTCCGTTTTCCTATACACAATACTTAAAGGCCCTTTCAGTGATTTCACAGGAACATTTAAAAAATGGAAATTTGTCAGAGTTGCTTAGAAATAAAGAATAAGTCTACAGAATTTCATTAAACCACTTTTCCCCTAAATCCATTTTGACAAATTAGCCAAAAAACAGAAGTTTTAGAAAGGTTTTCTACTTCAACTCAGATCGACTCGAGAAAACCTGGAGAAAACGGGGATTTTCGTACAGTGCGCCACCAATCGACTGGAAAAACTTCCTAGTCCAGTGTTTCTAACACGGGGAAGTAGAGTCTAAATTGATTTAAAACAGACGCTTAATTTTTGTAGTAGAAAACAAAATAAGCAATTAAAGGTCACCGAGGCAAACTAACGGTCAATTCAAATATGAAAAACAGTTAAAATTGTGTATTTTGTTTAAAATAGTAGCTACTGATGTAATAAGTAGTAGAAACAATACGCAACGCGTGTTGGTACGTGGAGAGTGAGCTTCTTTCGATCTCGAGTCGGACTTTTTGTACTGTCAGTATCAAAAGTCCAGAATCATGCAAATGCTTTATTTTGTCTAAAATACACGGCTTTCGACCGAACCACTAGCAGGCTATGTTAGCACATCTATGCCAATTACAAAGGTACCAAAATCTGAATTTTGATGATTTTTACGATCGTCCGGATGAGCAAATCACTGAATGGGCCTTTAAGCAACTTTACCCGGGAACTTTACTCCTCTCGTAGTAAAATAAAGATAATAAATGGTCAAAATAATAGGTTGCCCAATAAGAATTTAGATTTAACTATTATTGGGCAGCCGTGACCAACAAATAAGTAAATAAAAAGAGTAACTTTTTTGCAGTGTATAGCGCGTTATTAGCGCAATTAATATGCTATTTTTGAATTCTCCTATAGGGGCCGCATGTCACCTCAAAAAATAACATTGTCAATTGCACTAATACCACACCCATGAAACTAGCAGTGCTATCCCAGCAAACACAAAACGTTTTCGACATCATTCGCAAAAGGTTATAAAAGGTTGTCAGAAAACGTTTAAATGTCGGGTTATATAAAGGGTACATTAATGGTATAAAACGTTTTCATAACATTAAATAACATTTGTTTGTAATTTACTGCACAGCAAATACAAATGTTTTACAGAAAGCATTTATATGTTGGGTTATATAAAGGGTATAAAACGTTTTAATAACATTCCAAAAACATTTTTGAAAACTTGGTACAAATCATTCTAAACAGAATGTTATTTTGGGGTTGAAAAAATATTTTGCGAAAAATGTTTGCCCAAGATATTTACAATAACGTTTTTAAAATGTTTTCACGACCTTTACATAACCCGACATTTAAATGTTATTAAAACGTTTTGTAAAAAAACATTTTAAGAACATTTCTGTGTTTGCTGGGTGCAAATATTTTAACATAATGTTATTTAAGTGTTGACAAAATATCTGGCCAAAAATGTTTGCAAAAATAGTTTACAATGACATTTCGAATACATTTTAAAAATATTGTTGTAGTGTGTTTTCATACAAAACGTTTTAAAACGATTTCATGACCTTTATATAACCCGACATTTTAATGTTATTGAAACGATTTTATAATACCTAAACCAAAACCCAAAATATAACCTATTTAAAACGTTTTAAAAACGTTTTTGTGTTTGCTGGGATAGTGCTATTAAATTTGTGATAACATGAATGACATAAATAGCACTGTACGGAGAGAGTACGGTATGCTATCTGCATGCGCAAATTGCCAGTTATAGCTCCTTTCTCGAAAATCGAAGCATGGATCGAAGGAAATTAAATTTTTAAACCCCAACCATGATAACATGCAAAATGACCTTGGACCTGCAATATTGAGGCTCATATTTATAACTTGGTAACTATTATTATGACCTACGTGCAAATATGTTACATTATGATGAATAATGTGACATTTTTTAGTGAAGAGCATATGTGTAATTATTGCTCCCAGGCAGGGCGTAGCCAGCTTTCTTGGTCAGGGGGGGGGCAAAATAAAATTTTGGAGGAACAGACGAAAAAATTGCAGTTTGCATCATACAATACATAGAGACTGTATGTCTTCGAGCTTCCCGAAAAGGCCTTAGGGGTGGTGCAATAATTATGTGTACCCCCGGGGTGAATTATAGGGGGGCAAAGATTTTTGGCAGGCCAAAGGGGGGGGCAAGCATTTTTGGCAGGTCGAAAGGGGGGTCAAGCGATTTTGGCAGGTCGAAAGGGGGGGCAAGCAATTTTTGGCACAGATATTTTGGGCACCGTTTCTATATTACGCCCTAAAAGGCGTAGGAAAACGTTACGAACACGTTCAAATATGCAAAATTTCCTGCTCGCTGCGCTCGCAATATATGTTAAGAAAATTAAAGCTTTTAAATTCGGGTTCCCCAAAATCTTGCATGTGTAAGGGGGGGGGGGGCAAAGTGTTTTTGGCACGTCAAAAGGGGATGGGGGCAAAGGTTTTTGGCATGTCGAAAGGGGGGGGGCAAAGGTTTTTGGCACGGCCAAAGGGGGGGCAAGCGATTTTGGCAGACCATTTTGAGAATTCACCCCCCCGGGTACACATAATTATTGCACCACCCCTTATTGGGATGATGTGCGCGCGCAGCGAGAAAAAAATGGTATTTTACATTATTTTCGCCCATTATCCGGCTGAAAAGGGCTATATTGTTACAATGTGCGCGCGTAGCGCGGAAAAATTTTGTATTTTACACTATTTTGGGCCTGCATTTTGCTAGAAAAGGGGCTCCTTGCCCTTTTTCTTTTCCTTTGCCCTCCTGATTTTCTCTCTTTCATTTTTTTGTCAAATGGGCACTTTTTTTCTTTCATTTTTTTGTCAGGGGCACTCTGCCCCCCTCCCCCGCTGGCTACTCTACCGGTACTTCCCCCAGGATGATCACGTAGGACCTATAGGCTATGTGTCAGCTCTACGGCCCTTGGTTTTCCACTTTCATAGTCCCCTATGCTATTGGGTATAACATGAAAACACAATAAATCAAGAGTATAGGTATGTCTGAATTAATATCCAAACAGTTCCCGCCTTTTAATACTTTGTACATATTAAGGAGTTATTTAGGGTTAAAACTATGTTTTTGTTAATTTTTTCAATTTTTACCCAATGTCAAATATTTAAAATAGCTGTAACTTAAACAATAAATTGAGTAGCACTTTCATTTCTATTACCCTCCCCTAAATGCATCTTATATAGACCACTTGACATCACTGTTTATCAAGGAGAGGGACTCGTCTATCGATATGCTCGAACGAGCCGCTACACTGTTCAATGGCTTTCTTGTATTGTATGAAATGTGGCGGGCGATTTAAAATGCACATGCCCTTAGCAGACTACGATGCGTACGCACACTGCAGGGCAAAGAACAATGTAAATTGTCATAATGCCCGCGCATACTGCCGGGCAATGACGTCACATGCCAAGTGGTCTATATATATTAATTTAGCATATTCATGTTGTAAATTTCAAGATATATAGGCCTATCGTATTATATTTCACTTTGGACATTTAAAATTCTTTCACTAATCATCACTCACCATTATACTAGGTAAGGAAAAAGCAGTGCCGCCGAGAGCCATTATGGGCCCGAGGGCAATGTGAACGCACGGGCCCCTTTGATCAGTGATGACGGTGCAGGACTTCATAAGTGTGTGTGTGGGGGGAAGGGGGCAGCAGTGGCGTAAATTTCTTTGTGACATGGGGGAGGGAGGTTGGTGTAAAATCCTTGAATATATGTTGCAGCGGAGCGAAAGTAGCATGTTTAGCTTCCAATGATCAAATGTGAACATTAGAGGAGACAAATGCGCGCACAAATTTGCAATTTGAAAGTGGCATTTTGCTCCCAGATTAAGTTTCTCTTAACAACTTCCAAGTGCAACAAATTTGCCAATTTGAAGCCAATTTGAAGCTAAAATAATCCAAGCATGAACCGTTGAATTGGACAAATGCGCGAGAATCGCGCGAAAATTTGCAATTCGAATTAACGAATTTTGCTCCCAGATTTGACTTATTGAAACAAACTCCGTGCGAAGTGCGGAAAAATTGCCAATTTTAAGGTAAATGATCAAATAATAAACTGAAGGGCACAATGCGCGCGAAACGCGAGAAAATGTGCAATTTGTGTTCCCACGATTAAGCTGCACTCCCCTGATTTCATTATATCGAGGATGATCATTTTGGCAAAAGCAAAGAGTAAATTCAAGTGAAATATTTATTAGAGTGTGTGTGCTTCAAAGGCTATCTTGTATTTTTTTTAAATGCACGTCTCTTTTCTTTGTTTTTACGGGCCCGCTCCTTTTGTTTGCTTTTTATGAACCGTAAAAGAGCAAAGAAAACAGACCTTTCTATAAATGGACCTGTAAAGGCAAAGAAAAGAGACCGTATATATAGCGGGCCCGTAAAAAGCAAAGAAACGATACCATAGGCCCGTAAAGAAAAGAAAAGAGACCTTAGTGAGTATGTAAAAAAGTTTAATAAGCAGAGAAAAGATACCTTAATGGACTCATAAAAAGAAAAACGAGACCTCGGGGGTTCGTAAAAAGTAACGAAGAGATACCTTAGGCCTAATGGACAAGAAAAGAGATCTTTTTGGCCCGTATAGTCATGATAGTAAAGCAAAGAAAATGTGCCTTAATTACAAGGTATCTTTTCTTTACCTTTTACGGGCCCCTGATGCCCCTTAGGCTTTGCTTTTAGTAAAGTGTGTTTTCTTCACTTTTTACGGCCCCCTAGGACCCCGGGGTAATGCACCCAGTTACCCTCCCTTGTCGGCAGCACTGGGAAAAAGTATAGTAAAGTTAGATGGGAAGGGTCATGTTTTTATTTGGTATTACAGTGAAATAATAGTCTAATAATGTTCCGCACTTCCGGGCCGCACTTTTAATTATCTTCAGCCCATTTTTGGAACATTTTATCCAAATTCAAACATTATTACAGGCGTTTTTTTAAGGGGGTACTACACCCATTGATTTTTTTTTGCATTTTTTTCAGGGGCGTAGCCAGCTTTCTTGGTCAGGGGGGGGCAAAATAAAAATTTTGGGGCACAGACGAAAAAAATTGCAGTTGCATCATACAATACATAGAGACTGTATGTCTTCGAGCTTCCCGAAAAGGGCCTTATTGGGATAATGTGCGCACGTAGCGCGAAAAAAATGGTATTTTACACTATTTTCGCCCATTATCCGGCTAAAAAAGGGCTTTATTGTTACAATTTGCGCGCGTAGCGCGAAAATTTTTGTATTTTACACTATTTTGGCCCTGAATTTTGCTAGAAAAGGGCTCCTTGCCCTTTTCTTTTCCTTTGCCCTCCTGATTTTCTCTCTCATTTTTTGTCAGAGGGGCACTTTTTCTTTCATTTTTTGTCAGGGGGGGCACTCTGCCCCACCTGCCCCCCCGCTGGCTACGCTACTGATTTTTTTGCATTTTGTGAAGAAATTACAAAAAAAAATGGACAAAGTGGTATGCAAAATGAAGGGCAAATCTTCTCGTTTTATTGGTGGCATCGGTATCAACGTAGCTTACATGCTTTTAAAAGTAGAAGCCAAAAGGTGGTACATCACTGATGATTTAAATTCACTTCATTTTGGAAAGCTTACTATCAACGGATTTCGTTAAAATTTTGGATATGTGTTGCTAACACGTTAGGGAAATAAAGTTGATATGTAAAATGGGAATAAGTGGTTCCTGATTTCTTTTATGACTTCATGAACTTGGTGCTCCACAACTATCAAAAAGGAACTGGTTAAAATGCTTCTATTTTCAATGTTGAGCTATATTTTTTATTTTTAACTTGCGACATTATTTCACTGAAACTTAATTAAGCCACAGGTAACAGGTTACCACAACCATACTACAGCAATGTTGAAAAAATTGTATTTCTTGTCACCTATACCACCATATTGTGTAGTTTTCCGTAAGCTTAACGTTTGTGATTTTGGTAACTATTTTATATTTATTTGTGAAATCCATCGCAACTAGGCATTCTAAATTGTACTCACCATTTACATCCCAAGGTATTCCTCATTATGATATCACAAACTCTCACATGTGTATTCAAAAAATGCTTAAATTTGACCTGAACCAATTGACCTATAACCTGAGATACGGTGACCTAATAGCCTTTTCTTCTCCTAACAACACATTATAATATTATTGACTAATGACTATACATCCATTGTGTAAGTGTTTATATATTTTGCATGCACCACTAGATTTTCTATAGAGAGTATAACAAAGGATTTAATGTAGGCCTATTCTATTCATGTACCCTACTTGAACATGCTGAATAGAATAAATCATGGTTTGTTATGAAACACGCATCTGAGTAACTAGGATACAGTAAACAAAATATATATAGGGCTAAAATGACTTACTACAATTGTTTAAAAGCACTTTTTTCTTCTTTTTTTCATATTTTTTTTTATTTCACATGATCCGTGCATATATCGCCTAGCTATAAATGAAAAAATATTTATTTTGACCAATCAAACCAATATATGGGTGTAGTACGCCCTTAAAAATAAAGTTAAGGGTTTTTGAGTGGCCCAAAGTGGCATCTCTGCGGTATTTAGATTCCTCGGTATTTTTCACCCAAGCCGTTTATATAGGCCTACTAGAATTTGGCAATACATGGACAACCAAAATTAAAATGTTTATTTTGCTAATTCTTATAGCATAGGCCCCAATGTTGCACAAAATAATAAAGAATTACAGTCGAAAGGTGTAAAAAGTAATGGACAAAAAAAATTACACAACAAATGAATTTGGCAATTATATTGACCTATTTCCCAACTATAAATTAAAATTTCTATTTTGTCAATTCTTACATTTTAAATCAAATAACATAGGCCCCAGCGTTACGCAAAATAATAAAGACCACATGTAGAATCACAGTCGAAAGGTGTAAAAAAGTAATGAAAAAAGTAGAATAACATGTATTCTTTCAACCAGATTGATTGCAGGAAATCATTTTCATAATAATATTATACCTATTTGTGCATGCTCAAAGACTTGAAATGAGCAATGTTAAGTTTTCAAGTCTATTAAAACACCCCTTATTCAAGAATATCCAAATTGAGGGGCTCAAAGGGATTCTTTCAGGTTTTGTGGAGAAATTGCTCAAAATAGTAAATATTAATTTTTGGCTTCCTATAGGCCTACCATTTTGTACTGTGTGATAATTATTATTCCTACTCCGAAGTTGTAAACATGGCAAATGAATAAATTGGCAGATGTTAGGAAAATATAGGCCTACATCACTTTCATTATTCAACATCACTTTCAAAATGCAAGTTGATTTAAAGAGATGCACATTGGTATTTTTATTTATTATGGTGCCCAATTTTTGTGGGCACGATAATTTACTGGGTGGACACTTTTGGGCAACGGGCAAGTTGAATTTACTGGTGGGCAAAATAATTTACTGGGTGGGCATTTGCCCACCCAGTTAACATGTACATACCGGTACCTCCCTAAATTGCAGTACATTGTCAAAAATGCCTCCTTTGGCCCCCATGGACCAGGTCGTGTCACATATACCCATTTCATATTGAAGTGCCCGCCCCCCCCCCGGCCCCGGTGACAAGCATCACGCGCAAAGGACGGACTTATTTTGGACGAAACGGAACTAGACCAAGTACCACAGCTTAAAATGGACGACAAGCTGCAGTTAGCGTACAACAAACACGGAACGAACAGGTACCGTATGGTAATAAACTTTTTACCTAAAAAAAGAAGCTTTTTTGACACCTTTTTGACTAGTTAAATGTTCAACCGCTCGGCTAGTGCTTTGTTTAATTTTAGACGATGTATTTACACGCTTAGATAATGACATTAAAACACTTGAACATGATTACAAACATGACAAATTCATCATGCATGCATGCACAATCAATGCATTAATTTGCATTGACCAGGTGGCATTGCATTCTAGTAAATTCAGTAAATTTTCATCGTTAACCGTGTAATTGAATGGGATTATTTTGAAATTTTAAAACGCTTGAAATATCACAAACAAATAGGCCTATGTTAGGCCTAGGCCGTATACCTGATCTCATGTACCGTAAAATGGGGTGAATCGGGATGGCTTTAATTGTATTTTTTTCTTTGTAGCTTCAATTGCCACAGTCATTGGTGCATTTTATGTCCACACATGAGATCTACATACTGGTAATGTTAGATTGAGTGGATTTCAAGTGCTTTACCTCTTTTTTTTTTTTTTTGACTGTCCCGATTCACCCTGAGTTTGGGGTGAATCGGGACAGCAGAGTATAGTATTTGATGAAGGTTTGAATTAGTTTTTGTACCCTTTATCCCCACAAATGAGGTGAATTGGGACATTAAACAAGTATTTAAACACTTCTCTAATAATTTAGAACAATTTAACAACAATTGATGTCATGTTTACTGCCATAACTTGGATGTTCTTTGGTACCCTCAACTGGACTGTACTTGTTACGGTAAAAAAGTAATAAAACTTTTGACCTTCACATTTCATGTTAAAACTTAAGTTTTCATTGTTCTTTTCTTATCACTACTTACATAAGGTAATACTACATTGTTTCTTACCAAATAAATACTGCATTTCTCCCTAAACATTAAAAAAAAATACTGATAATCATGTGTCATTTTTAAAGGAAAAAAATAACGAAGCGAGCTGTGACTTTCAGTCAAAAATGGACAACTTCATATTGCAGACAACTGTTAAATGTTCTTGCTACTTGCATGTGATTTTCCATCAATAACAATTATCATGTACATACAGCCTAAAGCAAAACAACCTTTGGCCAAACACATTATGGGCAATTTAGCAATACCATACTGGTACCAACTTGCAACCAGTGCCATTAAAACAACTCACGAATGATTTCTATCAGTCCAACAAATTGAACATTGGCAAACATTTTCCAACTCTAACAGCAATATTCAAAGCATAATTAACTCAATAATTACTGGAACTTCAGGATAAGACTAACAACATTATAGTTCAAATGGTTGTCCTCCAAAAGTTTTTTGGGTTAAGGGTGGGTGGCTTTCAAATTTGTTTTTCTAATTTTCTAATTCTAAGTCAAATTATAGAGCTACCCAATGACCTGTGCCCAATGAAGGTGCAAATAGGTCTGTTTTACCAATACATATCTTAATACAAGTTATACCATTAAAGATACAAACAAATTAATAACAATATTTTAAAAACAATGTACGTATTTATTTAAAACCTGAAAATCCTTTCAAAAAATTATTTCTGGAATTCTGAAAATTAGGTGTGGTAAAATTTTGTACCGGGACAGTAAAAACTCACTTCCTGTTTTTAAAATTAGTGGTGGGTGGTACCGGGTAGAGGACAACTAACTATTACAGGCTTAAGGTGATGCCACATATAATAACAATAATCCAAACTTAATACCATTAAAGCTACAGTACATTGTGTCCCAATTCGCCCCGTTCTCAAAAGTTCAAATCTGAAAAGTACAAAAATCAACAAAATTAAAAATTTCTTTGGACTAACCAAATTTTCACTTTTACAGCACATGTATGACACTTTTGTGAGGTCCCTGTGCATTTCCAGCTCATTTCCTCCAATGGTTCCACTGGGAGGGATAAAGTTCTGACCACATCATTTTTTTGGAGCAATTGGAGGAAATTTTCATTTTAGTGTCCTGGGCTCCATATTTCCTGTATCACATGTGCAAAGCCACCATTCTGATACTGACAGTCCATTTTTTTAACATGGGAAGAGAAACACACAAAACAATCAATTAGGTTTGAAAAATTTGGTGTCAAAAAACTTTTTGTGTTTTGTTCCGATTCACCCCGGTGTCCCGATTCACCCCGTTTTACGGTACCAATACCTTGTGTATTGGTACATGATTCGGCGAGTATATATCAGCAATCATGGCAATAGCGAATAAATGGTCGTTTTTTGCTCTGTTCAAAACGTAACATGTACACCAAATACAGCCCCCGAAATGGTCTACTTTTAGCGTGCCTTAACTCAGAAACAGAAATAGTCAAAGTTAAAAATGCGATCCCCAACCCTTTGCTCACCTTTGGACGAATTTGTAGTAATCTCCGCTAGCTCAGTGTTGAAAAATGTCCGGTACCGGGTACTTGCCCGGTACAAACATAGAAATGGCCACAATGCTGCAGTCCTGGTAATGAATATTTCTTCTGTAATCAAATGGTTCCAACGTGGGCATCACAATGATATTCTCCTACACAACCAGATTGTGTCGGCCTGACGCTCGTCGATCCCAATCGCTAAAGTGAGGACAGCGTGAGCTCTTATCTGCGTAAGAGTCTGTTCGAAAAAGGCGATTGTGAATAAGGATAATTGACAGCGCCGTATATTGGGCGGAGCCATTATGCCCATATTAGCACATATATATTACGTCTGACCCTGACTGTTCGTCACGTAGACAGACCGTGACCTGGGTACACGTACAAAGCAGGGGATGCGACTGCGTGCCGCCATTTTGACACGTGGTATTTACTCGTCAGAAAAAATACTTTTGTTGACGTTTTATATCAAACAATTTTCGATAACGGTTTCTACTAGGGTTTCAATTTTTATTAATGAAGGTGCATGTAGTTTTGAGGAATAACACGGGATGTTTTGAGTTTTATTTCAACTGGTGGTGTAGGAAGGTGAGTGAATTCGTGAATGAGGCCGGGGAATGAGATTTTCTTGTTTCAACGATCCGATAGTACATGTAGGATACGAAACGTAGGCTAAAGATGTCTAACGAGTAGTAACGACGTCATTCATTCGCCATGTTTACATGAAAACATTAGCTGCTGCGAGGTCAGTGTCGTTCAATTCGTTACCTAAATTCCTTTCAGGATATTCTGATTTCACTTATTTATAATGTGTACGAACGTGCTCCATACAAACTCAAAAGTATGAATGCAAGGTGTTATTGCTGACAATAGAAACATTAATTGTTGCAACGTCATTAAAAACAGGTATGTACTACAGACGTTCTTTCGCTGAAACGTGATACAGGCCCGGGATACAGGCTAGTAAGGCAGTCTGCTAAAACCGTTGGGGTTAGATAATGAACCCCACCAAACTAAAGGTTCGTTCATACTACCACCGCATTTGCGATGCGTTGCTCTGCGATGCCGATATATCGATTACTTTTGCCGCAACTCAACGCAACTCGTCGCAATTCCAAGTTAAAATGTATTTAACTTCATTGTGATATCGCAATGCAGTAGTTCGCAGTGCGGCAATGCACCGCATCGCAAAGCAACGCATCGCAAATGCGGTGATAGTATGAACGGACCTTAACCGAGTAGGGTCTATGGAAAATGCCATACGGCCAGACGGTTTCACAAGTTGCCGGCTCTATCATGCCATTCGCCATCTGTGATTGACAGTAGGCCCCTAAAGCTTACTAGACTGCTGCCCTCATTCGTCAATCTTCTGGATTGACGACTGAGAAAACTACATCACATGGAAAAAAAGTGGCAGATTCTGTTTGCACATGTATGTAGTTCCAATAATTCAAACGTTCGAAATTTGCAGATTTACTAGAACTAGTTGCACATGAATATTAAGCAGGTTGCAAACTTTCACTGAGAATGTGCAGAGAACTTCAGAGCCTGATTACATGGATCGAATCCATGGGTTCCTATACAGTCACCCATGGAAAACAGGGTACTGAAAACCAGTACACAATGTCCATGCGCCTGGAGGTGTTTTGTATACATTGCAGTAATTCCTTCAGAATAGTCAATACAGATTCCAAACAGATAAAACTTACCTCATATCAGTTTTAGTTGCCCTTATAACTCCAAATTGACATGACAATGAATTCTATTTGCTCAATTGCATACCAAAATCAAGGAAAACATGGTTTTGTTATTGCAAAATAACATGGAAATCACACAGGGTTATATCTGGTCACTCCAGTAGGCCACTTGAAGTAATCAATATTGGTGCTTGAATGGCGTGACTCAGTGACTTTCTGCTCATGTGTTGTAAACTTGATTGCATAACATAAAGATTGCCAACTGATATCCTTTGTATTTGAGTTGTCAATTATGGGAGTACTTCTGTCATTGATGTCAACAAAACATGCTACTGCACAACTCTATGCCTGTATGTGTGTGTCTGAGGGTCGGTCTGAGGGCTGATGACACACATTCGATGGTGTAGAGCGTGATCTTGTCTGTGGCGCGTAGTACACACGGCGCGGATGCATAATAGACTATGGACTTTCACTTTTAAGCAGAACTTTACTCTACCCCCTGTTTACCCCGGGACTTCGTTCTCTAAAACACACTGTCAATCATACTTGTTTATCAATCAAATCTAACCACAAGACTAAGCATGGTGGTACAATACACGCTAGATGCGTCGTTCATCCACCAACTTCGCATCCAGCACAAAAGCGCCACATTCCATACATAGATGTGTACCATGTATAGTTAATGGTATTGGTACGTGCTGGGAGGATTTAAACAATAACGAGACCTGGGCGACCAATCACAAGCCAGATTCATTTAAAGATGCATTACATCATGACCAATTTTAGTCCATAGAGTCCTGTGTTAAAAATGTTAACCGGAATCCAAAGTCAGTAGTCCACTTGGGAAGCTAACATACAGAGGGAGTACGGTGACTGAAAAGATGATCAGTTGTGAAAATCTACCAATTGTGCACAAATTAATTAAATCGGAGTTTAAAGCTTAAATGCAATATCCAGATGCACAATCATGACAATGGGCAAGTGGACTACAGAGTAGTCTAGGTACGCAAGCGCCGCTAGTCAGTCGCGCTATGGGGCATTAACCAAAGTCGCAAGCATGGGTCCGCCACAATTTGAACTGTAAGATAATCAGTCGTCACTACGAAGCATACTTAATATAGTACATGCGCAGTGTAGACGGCTGGTGGAATAAGTCTAAAAGCTTACCATGCTTACTGGAGTGTGATTATCAGGTGGTGAGCGCAATGCATTCTCTAAATTCAGTACATTTCCTTTATCAGCCGTGTAATTGAATGGGATTATTTTGAAATTTTAAAACGCTTAAAATATCACAAACAAGTAGGCCTATGTTAATAAATAATATTAATACAAGCTAAAACCGTTGGGGTTCGATGATGAACCCCACAAAACTAACCTTCAAATTAATTAAAGGAGTATTTCGTGATCCTAGCATCCTCTTTATATGACATTTTTCAGTACATATCCACGAAAAAAGCATATTCCCAAAATTTCAGTTGATTCCGATATTGCGTTTGCGAGTTATGCATGATTATGTGTATTACACTGCTCCATGGACAATACGTTGTAATTTCGTTCTGGTGCACCAGAACGAAATTCAAATTTGGCGATATTTTTGCTAAACGAATTAATCTGCAAGAAATATTTGGTACATAAACATTATGTAGCTAGAGGTATCCAGTGGTGTCAAAATCTCAACTTTTTTCGGGAAAAGTGGGGGGATGAGGCTGTGGATCACGAAATGCCCCTTTAAATACATGTACAGTGTAATTTGATCCCGGTCCCCGCACACCGTGCATCCGCGGGTATTCATGCTTGTCGGTGAACTTTAAAAACACCCCTTTTGCATCTCATTTCGCGAAGTTTTTACGGGAAAATCACCCCTTTTTTAGCGATTTCGCGAATTATTTGCCCTTCGAAAATACCCCTATTTTCGCTAAAACACAACGATATTTCTAATATGACCTTTTCTGGCAAAAACGCGTAGGCTGCTCGATGAAAATACCTTTTTTTTTCAATTTCTGGAACACGTGGTTTGAAAAAACACCCCTTTTTTGTGTGTTTCGCGAATCGCGTTTCTTCATCTGAAAACACCCCTTATTTCGCGAAATTTTCGACGAGCATGAATACCCGCGGATGCACGGAGTGCGGGGACCGGGAATTTGATTAGAGTCGCCGAAATTCGCCGTGTTGGTTAGGCTCCGATCACTCAGTGTGCAAATTGAACGGCGCGTACATAACCAGTGATTACGGCAGCTGTAAAATTCAGAGCCGATTTACTTCCGTGTTCTGATTGTATGGAAAGTGCCCAGAGTTGTGCCATACGGCTGAGTACTTTTGCTGGCTCTCTCTATCATGTCATCCGCCTCCTGGTGATTATAGAGTGCTTGCACAGCCTACTTCCTGCAAGGTCAAATATTGATTCATGCATTGGCAATTTTTGCTGGAGGATAAACGAGTAATAAATATGAAGCATGTAGGCCCTATAGCAGAGCCCCCAAAGCCATAATGCAAAGGTTCCTAATGCCTTGTTTTGCGTTATATTTGGAACAACACATTTGGGGACGAGGCTATCACGTTTTCGTTCATAATATTAAACGAAATAATTTTAATATATATATTTTATTTTTAGTACTAAAATTTCATTGGGATTATGAGAAAAATATGGTTGACCTGAAATTGGTGTCTTCTTCTTCGTTATAAGTGCCTCCCTCATATTTTTGAAGTACAGTCGACAGTACCGGGATGATTTCCTGCTCTTTTCGAATAGCCTGTGACGTACACAGGACCGACAGCTTAAAGTGCCCTCTGAACCCGGCCTCTGAAGCACTAAGCAAGTTCTGCCAAGTAGAGTGAAGTGCCTTGCTCAAGGACACAAAGAGCCAGACGAGCTCTGACGGACCTGGGATTTGAACCCTTGACCCTTGGAAATTGGATTCACAGTACGCCCTTAACCGCTAGGCCATGCTCCCCTCACGTCATGACATTAGAAAGCTAATACCCCATAATCCAAATCTATCATTTTAAAATATACAGGTACGCAAGGCGTAAATCGAATTGGGGACAGGGGACACGTCCCCTCACTTTTTTCAAAGTGGGGGACACAATATCAAATGTCCCCCCCACATTTTGGTCCCCACCCCCCAAAAAAAAAAGGGAAAGGAGAGAAGAGAAAGGGAGAAAAAGAAAAAGAAGAGAAAGGGAGAAAAAGAGAAGAGAAAGGGAGAAAAAGAGAAGAAAAAATGTTAAATTGCACGTAATTGAGTAGGCCCATCACTGCCCATACCTAAAAATCCGCACAGCCGAATCGATCGTAAGTATAATATATTATAGGCCTGTGATTATTTTGGGCAAATTGTTTGAAGGCGGGTCCTCGGCCCAAAAGCCTGTACTGCGGGCCGTCGATATGCAGGGCCCGTCACATTTTATCACCAAAGTCAGTTTTAAGACGGACTCAATGCTGACTTCAACATCAATCCATGCATGCTTTAGTAATAATTCCGAATCTCAAATCTCAAGTAAAATTTTGCAAATTGAGTTCGGTCCCTTTTTTGTTTGTTTTTATGATAACAGTGTAAAAATTATGCACCAAATGACTCCAATTGGACCTTCATTTTGCACAATTTTCCAACGTCTGAGGGCGGAACATCCTCCCTCAGACACCCCCCTGTGTATACATAAACAAGTGGTCGCTTTCGCTTCTGTTTTAGTAAAGAATTGTCCACAAGTTAGGCCGTCATTTTTTTCAGCTGTTTCAAGCTAAAATTTTACACAACAATAGTGCCAAAATGGTCCACCAAATGGCTTCAATTAGGTCTTCATTTTGCAAAAGTTTCTTACTTTTAAGGGGGGAACATCCCCCCTCAGACACCCCCCTGCGTATACATAAACAAGTGGTCAAGGGTCGCTTTCGCTTCTGTTTTAGTGAAGTCCACGAATCGCTTATTAGGCCGTCATTTCACAATGTTTCAAGTTAAAATTTTACACAATAATAGTGCCAAAATGGTCCACCAAATGGCTTCAATTAGGTCTTCATTTTGCAAAAGTTTTTTACTTCTGAGGGGGCACATACCCCTCAGACACCCCATACGTCGTCATGAGGCATAGCGATGTAGCGCTGTCGCTACCAAGTATCAATGACTTATAATTTTCATTGTGTCCCCCACTTTCAAAAATGGATTTACGCCCCTGCAGGTACGGGGTATATTTAATATACTGGTGGGTACAAATTAAATATAAAAGGGGCCTATTTTGCCATGGGGCACCACTAGTTGCATTGCATTGCCACGCCAACACACCAATACACCGGAGTCAATACAGATAACGCAATACCGATTGAGCTATTAACTTGACTGCTCTGAATTAGAATCAAGTCAACACTATAGTCTACCAAACATTGAATCACTCAAACCCAAGCTCAAATCTGTGCAATTAAGGACAGATAGGCTTCTACATGCTGTACCATGACTATTATGTGACCGTCCACGTGGAAACGCTCGTAAAGTCGGCCCCTGGTCAATTTTGTTTTCTTCCGTGTTTAGAAAATATATATCATAATAAAATAAAGCATTACAATGATATATCATTTGACTTCAAACAATATCCAGAAGCAGAGTTATGGCTTGTTAAACTTTGCTCCTTCAGTAAAAGGGTATATTATTTTGGTGCTACATTATTTCTCTTTTTCCACATCGCTGGTATTACATGTCAAATTGTCATAATTGGCGGTCACTTAAAATCATCCCCAAGTCAACGAGGTTCAGGAATGTCCTCTCAATTTTGATTGTTAGTTAACCCACCACTTGAACAGGATTTGGCCAAAGCAAACAAAGACCAGGGCTATTTACTAACTCTATACATAAGTATAAGCTTATTATCCTCTTCAACAATAGGATTAAAGATTGGTGTTTGACTGACACTAAAATGAGAAACATGTAGGACAAACATTAGGTAAATATGAATACAACCTTTATACATACATTTTGCACTGTAACTTCGAAATATAATTTGCCGACTTTACAAGCGGTTTGAGATGGATGGTCACATATGGTACTATATTTCAAGTGTCAAAATCAAGTGCCCATTCAGTGATTTGCTCATCCACTCCAGCCGATCGTCACAATCATCAAAATTCAGATTTTGGTACCTTTGGCATTGTCGTAGATGTGCTAACATAGACTGTTAGTGGTTCAGACGAAAGTTTTGTATTAAGACAAATAAAGGCATTACATGAATCTGCAATTTATATACTGACAGTTTGTTACAAATTTAATTAGCTAGTACGGTATTTGAACGGGGTTTCAACATTTTCAATACTGCTGTTTTCTTCGTTTTTTACCAAATTTTTCAAAATATCAAATGACAAAAGCAATTTATAAACAAATCTAATTTTTTACACTTATGCTGGGATCATTGATGGGTCTTAAACAAATTTAATGAATTTTAAAGTTCTTTTTAAAAAGACATAAGTTTTGAGTACATCTTGACCACTTGGCTGTAAGATTAGGCCAAAAAAACCAAAACAAGATTGTTTGCTTGTCCTCCACCGACCGATCCTAATTAATCTGGAAAATAGTTTTTTTTTATTTACTGTACAAATGAATACCAACCCTAATTTTGAAAATTCCAGAAATTTTTTTTCTTTCAACATTTTTGACATCCTGAGGCTGAAAGTTTATTGTACATGCAGTTTCTACACACTTCTAAACTGTTTTAAAAACATGAATGAAGTGGTATACAGTGAGAAATACCCCAACTCACAACTATTTGGGCTATTTATACAGTCAAAACTGACAAAAGTATATCTGTGATATTTGAATTCTTCTACACGCTCGCTATGAATTGAGCAATGCAATTTTTGCTAAAGCTCACTACTATTCGCAAGATGCTGTGAACTACTTTTTTTCTGCTGCTTCAACCTTTCTGCTGCTTCAACTTGCTTCAAAATTTTTATTTTAATCGCATTGTGCAACTTTGGAATCAGCTGCCTTTGTCTACAAGAACAGCCGGTCCCTTTGCTTCCTTCAAATCCTGGGTGGTTGAATTTTTGAATTCTCATTTTTCTCAACATTTTTGTTCTTTGAAAACAAGCTCTTGGAGCTCTTACTGCAGATGCTCAAATTGCAGGCTTATTTAATTTGGGATGGGGCTGTGATGGTTTTTTTTCTCCATAATTTGTTTTAAAAAATCGAAAGGTGGGATGGTCCTAGCTCTAGGTGATTTTGCACCTGTTTGTCCCATTCTTTTCGCTGGCATTTTATTATATTTACCTTGTCTTGATTAGTATGTGCAATATTTATATACAATATATTTTGTAATTGTATATGAGCCAGTGATGAAGCATAATAAATAAATAAATCAACCAACAATACATTGTATACCCTTAAGATACAAAATAGCTTGTTGCATGAAGCTGTGCAAATATAATAATTTAATAGTTTTATACAACATGTATAATAGTCTGTGGTTATTTTTAATTTATTTTAAATTTCATATTTTTGGTTAAAATTACAATCATGTTGCCACACATGAGAAGAACTTGTGTTAACAATTTTACCAATTTTTTCTTTAATTGTTATTGAGTCATTTTATTTTTGTATTGATTTACTTTTCAGGATATGCTAGTTCTCCAGTAGGGATAAAGAGGTACAAATATTAAAACCTTGCCATCAAATGATAAAAAAAAAATGCTACAACCAATGAGATGTGGATTGTGTACAGGTAGCTACCGTAGTTTTGATTCTTTTGACGGACTTTCACGTCATAAGCGAAGACACAAGATGAAGTACAGAACAATTCGCTGCCAGGTGAAACATCAGACGTTGAAAAACTCAACCAAAATTCATTCCAAAGAGAAACGCCCTCAGTACAAGTGTTGTCAGATTGGTAATGGCAACCTAACATTTCACAACATAATCCACACCAAAGAGAAACCCTATCAGTGTGAATATTGTCAGAAATGCTTTACACATAGTAGTGACCTCAGCAGACACATCAGAACTCATACCAGAAAGAAACTCTATCAGTGTAAGTATTGTCAGAAAGGGTTTGCTCGGAGATCTAACCTCAATACACACATCAGAACTCGACATACTGATTACCATCAGTTTGAGACGCTACCAAACAAAGTGGCACGTCTACAGCAGCAAGTTACACAACTCCAGGCAGAAAATATTCAGCTGAAGGAAGAGAGGGCCTATCATCAGTTGGATACGCAGCCACAGCAAGTGGCACGCTTCCAGCAGCAAGTGGCACAACTCCAGGCAGAAAATGTTCAGCTGAAGGAAGAGAGGGACTTCTTGTTGGATGAAATTGAACAAGCTAGAACAGGCAAGTTAATGTTGAAAACTGTTTTCAAACATTACAGCTTCCTTAAAGCTATTAAATGATGAAGTTAACTTTAAGGTCGGTAGTTTAGCTGCTAAGCTCCCACATTTGGTACAATTGTGCACTTTGTGATAAAAAGCATAAGACTTTCCACACATGAAGGACATGGTCCAATGTTTATTTTTTAGATGTGGAGGCATTTTAGATTTGATCCATATTCCCTAGTGACCGTTAGAGATCATGACAGACAGATCGGCAGATGGCACCAAATTATTCATCTGCAGATCACAAGGATCTCAAAAATGTATAGTTTAGAATCAAGAAACGGTATATGACTTACCATCTGAAATCTACTCCTTCCTTGTTATTTGCAATGGGAGTCAATGGTCAACAGGGCCCTATGGCCAGCCAATGGCATTTGACACTTTTAACGTAGATACTAGGTTAACACAGTAGATATGCAAAACTATTCTTTTCATTATTTGTGTCAGCTAAACGGAGAAATATACAAAGTCACATCTATAAGGGATGAAAATTATATGTGACCATCCACGTAACCCAGTGTAAAGTCGCCAGTACAGATTTAGAGATATGGATCAATAAACCAAATAGAATTCAATAGAAAACAAAGGAATTATCAGGCACAATTTGGACTTTAAAGTAGATATTTTTCAAGCAATAACTGCATGTGATATATCATTTTAAAGCTTGTTTAAAGGAGATTTTGACTAAGTCAAAATCCAAGATTCTTAAATGTGCAACTTTACACTGGGTTCGTCGTGGACGGTCACATATATACTTTATAATTTTAGTTCTCTGGGTTGATAGGATGGAAATATTTTAAATCTTCACCCAGAGCAGCCAGCACACATGTGTTGAAAAAACCCACATATTCATATTTTTAACACGGCACTCTGCCAATTGAGCCACACACTGGAGAATAGCTGAAGATTTTAATGTATAGGTAAATTAGGTTCAAATAGCGGAAGGCATCAGAACTACATATTTTTTTAAGAAATATACAAAGTCACATAGGGAAGGTTTTTTTTTTTTTGTCTATGTGTGCGCTGCTGGGTAAAGATTAAAAATTTGTTCATACATGTTAGAATATTTTTTCAAATAATGTTTTTGAATGTTATGAAAACGTTTTATATCAGGGACTGCCTTTTGAGGAGAGCGAGAGCAATCACTCTCTACTGCTCTGCTTAAATCTGATATAGGAGAGTGATTTTTAGCTCTTCCTTAGTTGACCATTCTCTCCTTACATTCTATTGTAACTGCTCTAAACAGCTCTCCTAACTCGAAGGCTCTAGATGAGCTATTTAATGCTCTCCTGCAAATCCCAAAAGACAGTCCCTGTTTATATACTTTATCCTAAATATAACAAGACATTCTGGCAATCTTTTTGTTGAGAATGTTTTGTGTTTGCTGGGTATCTCTATCATAAATTTTGAATATCGTAACAAACTTTATGATTTATTAAAAAAAGTCTTGGGATGATTTGGTCCTTTTATTACCAAAGACCATTGTCAATGATGAGACCAAGTATATGGTGAAGATTTGATTATTTTCTAACGTTTTAGTTTTTTCTATTACCTTGTTGTTATAGGTTTTCCTGTGGATTTTATGGATCGGGCGTCAACATTGGCAAATCAATTGCTATCATTTGTACATCATCATGGCAAATCTCAAAGTGCTGGCAATACACCATGTGTAGCACCATCAATTCCACCATTAAGTGGGCCATTTTTTGGTGGCACGGTGAGTTGGTTCAGCAACAAAAAAGTATATGTACTTATAGTAATATAGGTTCATGCATACAGCATTGTAAACAAATTAAGTTCGTTCATTCAGCCGCTCTTTAAAAGTCTTGTTGCTGTAACCTTCCCAAGATCATGTTGCAAGGTTCCTTAAAAGTGTTAACCATCGCGTATATGGGACGTCAAAGGGTGTGCCTAGGACCTTGTGGAAATTAATATGCGCTGCACATCCAGCTTAATTTGTAAATGTCATTGTGCAAATTCCAGGGATAATATAATCAACTAAAGTTTTTATCTGATTTCTTTGCTGCAAGTCTGATTCATTTATTGAAACTTTTGTGATTTTCCTTATGACTCCAGTCACATAGGGAAGTGCATGCAGCACAGCCAGCTCAAGGCTCACTACCAATAAGTACTCCATTGCCTGTCAGCATAGTAAGTAATAGTACAATGCTTAATTTTGAATTAGTATGTTAATATTAAGTGTTTTATGTTCATACGCACATAAACACACACAAAACGTATCAAATTATATACTCCATTTATAGTGAGACAGGTGATTTTAATCAGGAGATTTTTAAAATCCTTACCATCAAAGGATACCAAAATAGATGTGAATTCTGTAAAATCATGTATAGTGTTGGTTCTTTTGACAAATGTCACAACAACAGCACAAGATAGACTCACCACCACATACTCCATCACCATCTTGCATTGTTAAATCTTACATGCATGAAAATCTTACCAAAAAAGGGGGTCATGCAGTAAAACCAGGGGAAAATTTTGATGAAAATAAAGATGTGACTTGATACAAAATTGTGCAAAATGTCAAAATTTTGAAAAATTCGAAAAAAAAAAGATAAAAAGAACAGGTTAATTTTTTCCCCAAATTTGTCCAAAATTTTTGAAAAAGGGGGTCTTTTAGCAACAGGAAAACAAAAAAGGGTGTCATTGAATGAGAGGTATTTGAAAAATGGGGGTCAATGTGGCCGCACTTCATGTTTTTAGTGAGTGTTATTTAAACTTTTCTGTACTTTTCTTTGTAACCCCAGTCACATGCTGATAGTGTACCACGAGCAACTCAAGATTTACTACATGTACCAAAGAATACTCCACCACCTGTCAGGGTGAGTTAAAATCAGGGGTGTCCAATGGCAGCACTGTTGGGGGTGCATTTGCTCCACCCCTGCCACCAATATTTTTCTTGCCTCCACTTTTATTGGTTAATTATCCCCAATGAAATTTACTTTGCCCTGAAATGCCCCTCCTCCGAAATGATCCCTGTGCCGCCATTTGGGATGTCTTAAGTAAATTGCACATGAATGACTGTTTAGTACATGCTTGCATATAGAATTGTTGCTATAATGTAGGGGTAGGTTAAACAGCCTTTTAAAAAGGGTGATGTTTCAAATTTCTTAGGGAACCAGCTTATTTGATGCGGCATGATCTCCTGAGCAATTTGACACCTTTTTCATCCAAATTGGCCAAAAAATTAGAAGGTGCCGGCCAAAACAAGTATTTGGACAGGGGGGTCTGTTGGGGGGTCTGAAAATCAATATTTTCATCAATAATCATTATTTTATGCCTAATTCTGTTAAAGTTGGTGTTGGTTTGCAGGTAATTGATGTCTAGAATTCTATTTTTGAGAGTCGCATAAAAATTGGAGTTGTCGTTTTCTTAAAATGGCCGTTTTACGTCCAAATAAGGATGTGAGGGCGCTTTGTATAAAACATGCACACATTCTTTTCGCATGAAATTTTAATGATGTCAGTTAAGATAACCTCATGTGGCACATCCTCAAGAAATTTGGGCATTATATTTCTTTTCGTTTGACCGTGGCACCATTCTCAGGAAGCCCTCCATTGAAACGTACACATTTTAAAGTGCATTGACCCCTGTACAGTTGAATGGCAGCGTTCTATGAAATATTCAAATGGCTGCCAAAATCAAACCGTACAATGTAAATCGCTCAAATTTCTCGAGCAGGTACTACCAATGATTATCTTCATACATACACCATTGAAATTTCCGTTTTAAAGATCGTTTGCAAGTTAAATGCGAAGCGCCCTCATATCCTTATTTGGACATAAAATGGCCATTTTAAGAAAACGACAAATCCAATTTTTATGCAACTTTCAAAAATGGAATTCCAAACATCAATTACATACTAATCAATATCAACTTTAACAGAATCAGGCATATTATAATAATGATTGTTGATGAAAATATTGATTTTCAGACCCCCAACAGACCCCCCTGTCCAAATATTTGTTTTGGCCGGCACCTTCTCATTTTTTGGCCGATTTGGATGAAAAAGGTGTCAAAATGCTCAGGAGATCATACTGCATCAAATAAGCTAGTTCCCTAAGAAATTTGAAGCATCATTCTTTAACCCACCACTACTATATGATGTAATTTCATGAGTTATTTTAAACAAAATACAGTACTAAATTACAGAAATATTTAAAAACATATTTGTAATTTTTTGTTACTCCAGTTTTCTAAGTATTATTTAAACATTTCTGTAATTTTGCACTTTGCTTGTTACTATTTGAGCTTTATTTAGATGGAACCACGTCATTAGTCCGAAAGTGGTTAAAGTTAGTGTTCAGGGAATTTTAGGTTAGTATTAGGGTTAAGGATAGGGTTAGGGTAGCATTAGGATTAGGGTCCGAGTTATGGTTAGCATTAGGGTTAAGGTTATAGGTTAGGGTGAAGATTAGGGTAAAGATTATGGTCAATTTATAATATTTTTATTTAGTTTTCGAACAATGACCCTTCGTACCATTGACTTGCAATTCTGTAACCATTTCCCTTCTTACTTCAGTCAAATACGGATGTGCCTGCAGTGCCATTACAAGACTCTCCACCATCTGCCAGTAGCATGGTATGTTAGGGTAATGTTTTAAGTAAAATATAATGTATGAATGACTATTAAAGTTTTTTTTTAAAACTTCCGTGGTTGTGCCTATGCGTATCGCGTACACACAGAAAAGATAAACAATCACGCTGATTGGCTGATCAACGCACTTGACAACAAGTCGGTTGGCCCATTGGTTGTCTGGTCGGCTCGTATTAGGTGACCTTGTCACTTTTACGCGATCGCAATTCACCAGCGCGTACCCCGACCACAGAAGTTTTTAAAAAAAACTTTAGTGTTAACAGGTATGCATCAGCATGCACATAAATTTGTTGCTATAGATGATATAATTTATAATTTGTTACTCTATATCCCGAGTTATAACAGGAGATTATATTTAAAACGCATTTATGTAATTTTACATGTTGCAGTACTCCAATTCATTACGTTTCACTGCCTGAAGAGAATTGATCAAAAATTTAATTCCCTCCTGAGGTTGGTATCAATTAGTTGACCAGATCACCAGGCTGTCATTATAGCTACATGTAGAGGGAGTACACCAGGCACAAAAAGAAACTCGTCAGTTATACTCATCCTTGTTGTTCAATAACTTGATAATTTTGGATTATTCTGAAATATACATTTTGTTAATTGGACTTTGCTTTCTCATTTGACATCCTGTTCGTGAAAAACGAACAAGAATTGACCAAGATATGCGCCTCGAAAGTCTCAAACCCCAAAATCAAAAGTTGCATTTTCAATGATTTTCAATGGGAACGCATCGTTGTATTGCACACAAGCACCACGGGCCAATCAATAAAGCACACAGTGTAACAGGCACAATTGAATCGTTAAAATTGCAACTTTTCATTTTGGGGTTTGAGAGTTTGGAGGCGCATATCTTGGTCAATTCTTGCTCAATGTTCACGAACAGGGTGTCAAATGAGAAAGCAAAGTCCAATTAACAAAATGTATATTTCAGAATAATCCAAAATTATCAAGTTAAACAGCAAGGATGAATATAACTGACGAGTTTCTTTTTGTGCCTGGTGTATATGGCACACATGGGTCAATGAGTTACATAAAAATTACCTTGTGTGGTATTTGGTTCCCAGGATGTGAGTTTTGCCTGAGGAACTTTGTGGTTAAATGTTGATCCCTCACTACAAGAGTTATTACCGTCAATTTGGTTGAAAAAGGAGGTGAGACATGATCAAATCTCTCCAGGTAACAAAACGTAATGTTTTTAGCATTAATATTAAGACATGTACAATTTTCTTTCTCCAGTCAAATAGGAATGTGCATGCAGCATCAGCAGAATACTCAACACCAATAAATACGCCGCCATCGGTCATTAGTATGGTGAGTTATTATGTTGCTTTTCAAAAGCAAAATATATTGTATGAATTCGGTTTTAGGTCCATACCTGCGTATTACCACTGGGCGGGAAAACCCTCATTTAATTTTCAAATGCAAAACATAACGTAAAAAGTGGGTACTTGTATACATAACTGCGCACTAATATCTGTACATAATTGCAAAGTAACCCAAATTTTTAAACTAAACAGTATATGGGAAAATTTATTTTGTGATAGATGCAAGACCTCTTAGGATCAGTGGCAACAAATCTTTATTGTTCTGTTGAGACATAATCTTATAATATATGAAATTGGTTAATTTATTTCAAACCTGATTTTTTTTGGCATATTTGTAATATTTACCTCTGTCCCAACTTACACCTGATGAATGGAACCAGCCAAATTTGTTGTGTTTGTAGGTCAACAGAGCAACTTTGACATGAAGTCCTATTATGACCTAAGTGTCCCATAGAACTTTGAGTTCAACAGCAAAATAGCCAAGGGGTTTCTCTTTACCTTGTTATAGTTTCAAATGGACAGAAACCCTTCCCGACATCTGACATTAGAATGATTGCCATTGTTTGTCTTTTAAAACAATAATTCAGCTTGAGGCCGAGGTGTTACTGACATCAACAACTTTTGCTTTAATTTCTTTAAAATGTTTATATGTGTACATCCATATCAAAAGGATGCACTGGGGGATGCACTTGTCGGCTGCTACATGTGTCTCATTTCACATAATAACTGGGAATAAATACCAGACTCATTTCAAGTGGGGGTCACTTTATATCATCCCAAGTCACCTGGCTTATTATTAATACAGAGAACATTACATAACCATGTCACTTGGGGATGATTTGAAGTGACCTCCACTTGAGATGAGTCTGGTATTTACTCCTAGCTATCATGTGAAATGAGGCACATGTAACAGCCGCCAAGTGCATCGTTTTGATATGGATGTACACATATTAGAAACTGAAATTTTTCTTTACATTTACAATTCTGTAGCCCCACGCATGAACCTGATATCACACAATTCCACAATTTTTGAGTTGTAGTCATGGACGTTTAGAGTAACACTCACTATATTTGCTAAAAAAACAACAGCCTGGATAACCAAACTTTTTAGCTAGGGCAGTATTATTTGTCTCACATAGATTCAGGTGGTGGCGGATGCGATATCGCATTTTTTGATGTTGCCATTGGATTAACATGTAATCATCAAATCTTCACAAACAATCCTAAATGCGTTATGTGATGTCAAAGTAAAGTTATGTTATTCTAAAACTGTTAAGGTGCGGAAATCTATCTCATTGTAAATAATGTTGGTTTTCAATTTAACTGCTAACTGTCTTTTTTGAACGGGCTGCCAGCCTTGTAGTTTCGTCAGCCTCGTACGTCATATGTCGCGTGTCCTATACCACTTGCATATGTTCATGCACTGAGTAAAAACTTCTAATTGATTTTTCTTAGTTTAGTATTTGTGTGGAATATCATGTTCATGTATGGGGCCAGAGAATTGTGTGAGTGTCTTTGGAACTTAATGAGTACTATCTGTATGTTGTTCTTCCAGTCATCTGGATATCGTGCAGCGCTACCTGCTCAAGACTTACCAGCAGAAAGTGCTCCATCATCTTACACTACAATGGTGAGTGTTATGTGAATGTGAATGATATTATTTTTTATATATATTAGTGTTTATAAGTCAAGTTGAGTTAGCAGTCAAGTTAGCTCAATCGATATTAAGGCATTCGACTATGGTGCGAGAGGTTACGGGTTTGAACCCTGGCTTTGACTACGCTCTTGTGGAAAAATTTAGCTTGAAATTCCCCTGGACAAGGAACTTACTGCTAATTGTCTCGTTGTAACCCGTACGAAACTTGTGGAGCTGATCCTGGTTGCGAAGGTTATTTGTGGAATGTCTAGGGTGTGCGCTCTTGAAGCAGCTAAGTCACCAAATTGTTGTTAAATGGTTAAAGAATGATGGTGGCCGTAGTGGTCATTGATAGCAGTAAAGTGTGCTGAGGCTTGTGCATCAACGTCTAGGCATTGTGACTATAAATCACTGTGCTTTTTATAGGTACGTGTGTTTTAAATGTGTTGCTTGAAAGGTACATTATTATTATTATTATTTATTATTATAAAACATTTATATGGCGCTCCACAAAGCACAGAGCGCCTTACAAGAAAACATATACAATATCAATTCAAGCAAATATACAAAGCAATTCCAACAATTGAATCAAATATACAAAAACAAGCATCAATACTAATCTGGATAAAGATGAGTTTTGAGCATGCGCTTGAACCCAGACACCGACTCCGCCTCTCTGATCTCAGTAGGGAGCTCATTCCATATTTTGGGAGCACCTATGGCAAAATCCCCAGCCTTTCTAAAAGAGCGAGGAACCCAAAGGCGGGTGAGATCAGATGAGGAACGAAGCCGAGATCTGAGACCAAGCGCAACACTACTATTGAAGAGATGAATTAGATCAGTCAGGTAACCTGGAGCTTGATCATTAATGCATTTGAAAATGTACAGAAGTAATTTGAAATGAACCCTTTGTTTAACTGGAAGCCAGTTAAACTGGTCAAGTAAGCTGGCAGAGGGCTGGTCCCGTCCACAACTAAAAACCAGGCGCGCAGCTTTATTTTGTGTATGTATGTATGTATGTATGTAATATATATCAAAATTCAAAATTTTCAGCCAAATTGAACACAAAATGATTTTGCAAATCTTCCTTCATATTTTTAGGAAATTTCAAAATGTTGGCTACAGTGAGGCAAAATTGGGTTATTTTACGAAAAAAGTTTGGAAAAAGTACCCATCCATGTACCAAAATTCTATTAAGGGCAGTAGAATGTAATAGCTGCCATTTGCAATATAACAATAAAATGTACTTTTAATCTATGACACATGAAGAATGCCACTACATGTAAAGGTGACATCTTGGGTTGGCTTAGTGGCCATCAGGAAAGTAATACAGAACATCAAGAATTTACAATGAGTGGGTTGTGCTATAGACAATAAGTGTTTTACATAAGGCAGCTATTACATCTGCACTCTGCCCACGATTTTGTACTGCATGTTATTTTTCTGTGGAGGGAAATCTTGCACAATATGAGCCATATTCCAATTGAAATCCATACACTCTATGGAAGACATGACTTTAATCTTCACACAGGGAGTGGGGATTTCAACCGGGTTACCTGAATAGGGGACTCCTTTTGAAATCTGCAACCCCTGTGTGGTAGATTAAGGTCATGTCTTCCATAGAAGCTATACGCTGGCAAAGTGATGTAATAACCGGATTAACTACCATAGCAATAGGTGAAAACAATTTTGAATATACCATGCTGCACTGGTATGCGTTCACGCAGTACCTCAGCATTGAAGCATATCATGCTGATCATTAGCAGGATAAGTGTCTTTGAAAATACTGGTATGTATTCAATCTATATGATTGCAGACATACACAGGTGATGAGTGCAGCCTGCTTGTAGTGCAGCGCAATATGTTCAAAATTGTTTTCACCTATTGCTATGGTAGTTAATCCGATTTATTTTACTTCGCCAGCGTATATGGATTTCAACTGGAATAACCCACTGGTGGACTTTCACTTCAACCTTTGTCTATTTTTCAGGATGTTTAAAAAACTAAGATGCTTGTAGCAACTATTCTAAATTTAATTGCTTTGAACATATCTGTTTTA
This sequence comes from Amphiura filiformis, assembly GCF_039555335.1. Classification (NCBI taxonomy): domain Eukaryota; kingdom Metazoa; phylum Echinodermata; class Ophiuroidea; order Amphilepidida; family Amphiuridae; genus Amphiura; species Amphiura filiformis. The sequence goes on from NW_027305675.1 coordinate 39,016, forward strand.
TGCTAGGTTGAACTCATCAGGGATGGAGATGAACATGAAAGATTTAAGACCATAAAGGTGGACAGTACGAGGTTACGCAAGCTGCAACTCTCGGTGTTGAAAAAAAAAGGTCCCATTGGGTGCCTTATCAATGCGGTTATAGATTTACTGTTCACTACCCAGGAGCTGGCAGAGTCTACCTGTCTTGGTATAAAGAAGAAGACATTCAAAGATCCAGCGAGAAAATCTAAGCCACCTTTGGATGCTTTGAAGGTGGCAGCTGTGACAGGTATGTAATTGCAGTCAAAACGGCGGCCATTTTGGATGCCATCTTGGATTTCTATCACTAAGCTGCCATACTGGAATGGCTATCATAGCAATTCATGACCAGGGACAAGCGATTTGCGCGAAACTTTTTTTCTATGCAATTCCGCGCAATTGTGTTTTTTTTCTATGGGCTGGGATACATGATTTGCACTGAAAAAAAGTTCCGCGCAATTTGCTATTTTTTTTCGCGCAAATCGCCTGTCATGACTGTATACTTGCATGTAGAGTTTGAACAATATGAAATTTTGTTTTTAATAACCTCTACCACGATAGATGACAGGCAGGTCCAATACCCCGGGCCAATATACCGGCATACTATGATAAAATTTTGGACCTGCCTGGCATCTATCACACAAACATTCATATTGATTATTCCCATTCTTAGTCAGTCAATTATTATTTTAATGACTTTAAAGCCATATTATAACATTTGCTGTTGAGGACGCCCTCACTGATTTTTTAAAATTCATTTTTTTACACAATTATATTGTACTTTATTAAACCAATATACCCTGCAAAAATCAAGACTCTAGGGGCTGTAGTTTTATCAAAATCCGATATTTTGAATAAAGCGCCCGAACCGGCGTCTTATTATTACGATGGAATTATTAGTCGAACGCATACACGATGTTCATAACACACAGCGCGGGACGGTGATTTACACAACAAAGGGTCGTACCATAACATGACCGAAGGAGTGGTGCGATATTGGCGACATCTGCGCTGGTAGTAAATTCCAATTTTCTTTGCTTTGACGTAGTTGTTCGCTCAAAAATAAAGGGGATATATCTGACAGTAAAAACTAACATTTTATGTCAAAGAAATGCTAATCTATTTTGTATGATAATGTTATAATATTGCTTTAAACTATTTTATTGAGCAAAAACTCAGTTCAGGGGGTGTACTACACCCCTGTGGTAAATTTGTGACTATTTTTGCATTTTTCTCAAAAAATAATAACACACTGGTAACAAAAGTTATGTATATTATTGGGGCAAGGAATCCAGTTACTACTAATAATAATAATAATAGTAACTAGTAGTTACTACACTGCAATTTCAGTGACTCAAGACAAGCGGTCATATATGATAGGAAATCAATGAGGTACATCCTAGCGGTACCTTATTTCTAATCATAAATAATGAACCGCTTGTCAAATTCCAGTGTAGTAATTGCCCCCCCCCCCCCATTTCACTTTGCTGGATTCCCCCTCCAATAGACTATGCCATAGTCGAATTTTATTTAAAATATGTTATTATTAGTCATGATGAACCCATTTCGTTGAACTCAAAATTATACTGATGTTTATTAAAATTAAGCATTCAATAGTAAAATGGTCATAAAGAGTTAAAAATATCAGACGATTAGTGACAATAAAAGTAATTGAATGCAACATTATCTTGCATAATTATAACGGCTCACTTTAATACTGAACAATTCTGATTTTGGAATCTACCAGTTTATTGATAGCGAACCCCGAAATTTCGACTATGAACTTTGAATTGTAAGCAGAACTTTACCCCTGGACTTTGCTCTCTAAAAACACACTGTCAAGCATACTTGTTTATCAGTCCATTAACCACAAGTACAGCTAGATGTTTGATGAGAGATTAACTTTCGCGTCTACACAAAAGCGCCGCAAATACCACAGACAGTTGTTTACGGTATAGTTAATGGTAATGGCGCGGGCCCAGACGATTTAAACCATAGCGAGGTATGGGCGACCAATCACAAGGCAGATCCATTTAAAGATGCATTACATCATGCCCAATTTTAGTTAGGCCAGAAATTGGCCTAACTCTCCATAGAGTCCTGTGTTAAAAATCTTAACCGCAAGGCAATGTCAGTAGTCCACTTGGGAAGCTAACAAACAGAGGTAGACTTGTTTCAAGTCCTTTGGCGTCCATGTTAGTGAATGTAAAATTCATGGAAGCTTTGCCACAAAAATCTCTGTTTCAAAAGTTATTCTTTAGAAATAATTATTTAGCATCATAACATGATAACTTTGTAAAAATTTATTTGACATTTGAATTGTTGAGGCCAGATAGTGGACTTTCTTATCTTACTTTACTCCAGGCATACTGTGCACTGCAGGGGTAGTGTTTGAGCAAAATGCCCACCACGCCCACCCCACAAGGCACCTTTCCTCCCTAGCTCATGTTGCCAGCGCCAAGGACTTGTAGAGTTGGTAATTGATTACATAATACACCATGGGAGGCTTTCAGTTATTTTTCAAAATCTGGGAAAGTCCATTTATTTTAGTAGGTTTGTACTGCAAATTATACACAAAATGTAAAAAGAAATAAAAAATAGTTATACAAATAATGTCACTTCATTTGTGATGGTTAAGCTTGATTTCACAAGAATGGGATATAGTTCTTCCTAGTTGAACATTTCATAACAAAAGCATTAATATTTTTAAAAATGAAATTCAAAGTTGGTCCTTTTTTAAAGTTATGATTCCCAAATAGCAGTGACTTGAACAGGGGAAGCCTGTGATTGGTTTCTTCAGATCTGTGTTGCAGATTATTTGCTCTCCCATTCATTTGTATAGGGCCAGATTTAATCCAATTACAAACCCGTCAAGGCTTTCGTCCTACACAAAAATCTGACCTGACTAAAAATTTTAGAGAGTCCAGTATATGATAGGCCTACTTCTACCACTGATTATACATGGATCCAATGAAGAGCATGAATAGAGAAAAAGTAAGGAGGAAGCCTTGATCAAGGCTAAACAGAGGGAGTAGGGTGACTGATCAGATGTGAAAATCTATCAATTGTGCACACATTAATTAAATCAGAGTTTTAAGCTTAAATACAATGTCCAGAGTATGCACAATGGGCAAGTGGACTACGGGGTAGTCTACCCTCCCAATTGCCACCCACACCCCATAAAGGAAATATCTTAGATAATTGTCACCTTGCTTTCTTGAATTAATGTGGCTGTACACTATAAATGAGCTGTAAGGTTGGCAAATTGTATTACAGTGTAAAATGTGTGTGAAGTTTGTATTCATAGGTACCTCAATTTGGTGCGACAAGTTTCTCATTTGATAGCGTGGGTCAAACACCGTTTAAACCGATCCAATAATCCTATTGCTGAAGAGGATAATAGTCTTCTACCTATTTCTATAGAATCCGTAAATAGCTCTAGTCTTTGTTTGCTTTGGCTAAATCCTGTTCAATGGTGGGTTACAAAGCATTGTATTTTGTCCAGGTATGTAAGACCAACAATTAACAATGAGAGGACATTCCTGAACTTTGTTGACTTGGGGATGATTTGAAATTACCATCAATTATGACTGTTTGATATTTATTACCAGCAATTTGGAAAAAGAGACATGTGTAGAACCGAAAAAAGGTACCATTTTGTTGAAAGAGCAGAGTTCAACAAACCATAAACCCACTAGCTGTAACTGGATATCGATTGAAGTCAAATGACATACCATTTTAAAGCTTATGATATATATTTTCTAAACAAGAAATAAAACAAAATTGACCGGGCTAACTTTACGGCTGATTCGTGATGTACGGCTACAAATGTGTTAACTTGGAAAGTCTGTGTGCAAGAAATTGATTGTTTATTGTCTCAGTCAATAGACACAAGAACTCAGGGACTGATCCTGGCTACAGTGATTTTATATTGTGTATGTATAGGGTGAAGTCCCTGGTTGTTGATATGGAATCTCTTGTGCCTACGTACTAAGTGAATTCCTGGAAAGTGCTGAGGCTTATAGGTTTGCATGTGCATAGTGCACTGTATGCAAATCGCTACACTTATATTATTATTATTATTCAGTCCATCAACATTTATGTGAAGGTCAGCATGGAGATTATGATGATATTAATTTTTTATTTTTTATTGTTGTCTTTGTCATTTTAGAATATGTGACGGAATATGCCAAGAAGAACAACCTGCAGATGGTCACTCAAAAGGAGATTAATAGAAAATTTAGTTATAAGGTCACTAACGCCAGGAGGGACCTAAAGAGCGGACCATATTTTGGTAGCTCGGTGAGTTGGTTTAACCACGAAAAAGTATTATTAATTCAAATTTGACGGAAATCGTACATTACGGCTTTAAACATTAAACATGTCTGTAATTTGCTCTGTTACATGGAGAAGTACTACTCCATCATGACATGAATGATTGCTTTTAAAACAACAGTTCAGCTTGAGGCCGAGATATGTTACTGACACCAACAACATTTGCGATTGTGTTAGTATATCATTTGAACATAATGAGTAACTATCTGTATGTTTTTCTTCCAGACAACTGGATATCATATAGCACCACCAGCTCAAAAATTGCCAGTAAAAGTGCTCCATCATCTAACACTACAATGGTGAGTGTTATGTGTTAGGTAAAATGTTAATGTTACTGTCTTTTTTAAATAATTAGTGTTTATAGGTACATGTATTTTGAGTGTTGGCTGAAAGGTACATACCGTATACCAACAGCAAGTCACTTGAAAGTTAATCAGTATGTTAACAAAATGTTCAATTTAATTTGCAGTTTAGGTACAGCATACAACATTTGTTGCTGTAGTTCTAGCCCGGAGTTCTAGTATTCATTATATTTTAAGCAGCAGAGTGCAAGACAATCCTTTAGTTTAGGGTTAGGATTAGGGTTAGGGTTATGATTAGGGTTATGATTAGGATTAGGGTTAGGGTTAGAGTTAGGATTAGCTTACACGAAGGATCGACCGAAGTCATTAATAATGATAGCCTATGACATGAACACAAATTATAACTTTTTTTTTTTGGGGGGGCTTTTTAAAACCATGAACGATCCTAGCACTTATTTGGCTCCAGCTACAAAAAGGGTCTCCAAAGAGACACATACTCCAAATCTGAAAAAAAAAAATTGGGAGGGGGCTTATGTACTGTATGTTATTTTTCTGTGGAGGAAAATTTTGCACAATATGAGCCCTTCCAGTTGATATCCATACACCCCGTAAGGAAGACATGACCTTAATCTTACACACAGGGAGTGCAAATTTCAACCAGGTTACCTGAATAAGGGGACTCCTTTTGAAATCTGTACCCCCTGTGTGGTAGATTAAGGTCATGTCTTCCATATGGGTTGTATGGACTTCTACTGGAATCACCCAATGGTGCACTTTCACTTCAACATTTGTCTATTTTTCAGAATGTTTAAAAAACTAAGAGTAAAGATGCTTCTGTAGCAACTATTCTAAACATTCTTTGAACAATCTATTTTATGCTAGGTTGAACTCTTCAACGATGGGAGATTTAAGACCATAAAGGTGGACAGTACGAGGTTACGCAAGCTTCAACTGTTTGTGTTGAACAAAAAAGATCCCATTGGGTTCCTTATCAATGGGGTTATAGATTTACTGTTCACTACCCAGGAGCTGGCAGAGTCTACATGTCTTGGTAGGAGGAAGACAGTCCAAGATCCAACAAGAAAATACAAGCCACCTTTGGATGCCTTGAAGGTCGCCGCTGTTACAGGTATGTCATCACAGTATATTTGTGACCATCCACCACGAACACAGTGTACTTTATTTTCAGTAATAATCACTTTTCTTTAAATGTTTTTGAATAATAACCTTTGCATGCTCTATTATTAAAACACCGATCCACAGAAGAACATTTGTTTTATTAAATTTCCACTTTTTCTCATTTCCTACTATATAATACACATACGCGCGAGATTCAAACATTCTAATAATAGCTAGGCTTATTATTCACCAAAGGCAAAAAATGTTGAATAACCTATGATACTCAAAAGTGCGACTTAAAGTAAAATAATGGGCGTAAACTCTTCCCCCAGTTGCCTCCACCCAGTAAAAGCCTAAAATTTAGAAAAATGTCCACTTTTTGCGGCAATTTTGTACAAAATAGGTTGATTTTGCCCTCCTGAAATTCCCTTAGCCCCCATGCCCCCTCCCCCCCAAAAAAAATCCTGGCCCGCCACTGCCAATAAGCATTACAGAAATCAATAATTCATTACATAAACTTCTCCGTAGTTCACTTGCCCACCGTGAGGGCACGGTGGCTCAGTGGTTACGGCCTTGGACTCGTAATCTGAGAGCTTATATAAACTCTTAACGACCATTTTACTGTTAATTTTAATAAACATTTTGACTCAAGCAGGATTCGTTCATCATGATTAATAACATATTTTATTTTATCAAAATTTATCTCTTATGTGGACACAATGGTGGATAGGGGTCCGCATGATACAGACATTCAATAGGAGACATTATCAGGCAAATTTGGCATAAAGTATTCAACCGATAGGCCAAGCCTACCTAGAGAAAGATAAAACATTTTTAGTAGTGGTAGGTGGAATTGGGGGGGTAGATTTCCTATGATAAACACATCACCCCAGCGAACAAGATTCGAACTTGTTAGTTCTGAATCGATTTGATTTTTTTTTAAAAATTTTCTTTTTTACCTTGCCCATATGACACTTCGTCACTGAAGCTTATGGCATAAGTTTATTGTCTTTGTCGGGGGGGGGGGCTAAACCAACCTGATCAGATTAGTAGGCCAATCGTATGACTTAACGGTTCAACTCAGTATCATGTAGAGTATCATGTACATATTTCGCGACAACGCTGTCGAATTCGGCACTACAGATATTCCCACTGATACGAGTTTGGAAAAGAAAATGGTCGAAAATCATTTTTAAAACTACTTACATACACACATTTTGGGTGCCAATTCGTACACAATTTACCTAAATTTTAAGTTTTATATGGAACTACAGCGCATTGCACGACATGCCATATTGTAAGGTTATCTTTCAGTATGTTGGGTGCTCAGACAAGAAATCGCGCGCCAGACAGTGTCTGCCGAGGATGAGCGGCTTGAAATTTGTATTTGCAATTAAACGCCCATTATTTTACTTTAAAGGGGGAGGGTGTAAGTTGGAACATAATTAGCCCTACTATCAAAAATATTTTCAAAAAAACTTATAACACTTCACAATATCGAAAATGAAATTAAAGAGTACTTTATTTTCAGTAATAATCACTTTTCTTTAAATGTTTTTGAATAATAACCTTTGCATGCTCTATTATTAAAACACCGATCCACAGAAGAACATTTGTTTTATTAAATTTCCACTTTTCTCATTTCCTACTATATAATACACATACGCGCGAGATTCAAACATTCTAATAATAGCTAGGCTTATTATTCACCAAAGGCAAAAAATGGAGATGATCAGTGACTCTATTGTAATCCCAATATCGTTTCACAATGTATATCATTTTAAAGCTTGTTTAATGGAGATTTCAAATGTTGAATAACCTATGATACTCAAAAGTGCGACTTAACACTGGATTTGTCGTGGATGGTCACATTCAGGTATTTCATGCTGGATGAAATGCTACTTATAAGGCCAACTAAAAAATTGTTTCACGTCCACCTCCCTCCTTACTTTGGGATCAGTCCATATTTTTTTTTCAATTTTCATATTAAATTTTACATTTTTAATACTTACGTACATAAAAATGTTAATGGTGATAAACAGGTTTATGAACAAGCATGAATCACTTGCAAGTATATTTATGGACCTTACTCTAAGGGGCCTAACCCCTGACAATCTTAAATAATAAAGGGGTTTAAATTGGCAGATGCTAAAAACTGTTAGCAATGTCAATTTTATGTGAACTGTCATTTTATCAATTTAGTTGGAAAGTCTCTGGGCAAGGAATTAACTGCTTATAATCTCAATTAACCAGCACTAGAACTCGGAGAACTGATTCTGGTTACAGTGATTGTATATGTACATAGGTGCTTCTTAGCTGGAAGTACCTGGTTGTTGATATGGTATCTCTTGTGCCATAGCATGAAGTGAATTCCTGTTAAGTGTGCTGAGGCTTGTTGGTTTGCATGTGCGTAGTGCACTCTATGTATTAATCACTGCACTCTTTATATTATTATTACTCAATCCATCACCACATATATGTGATGCGATCAAGCAAAATTAGTCGCAACATGGACATATTAAATTTTCAGTTTCTTATAGGATAGTAAAAAGCATTTTAAAATGTGGATTTTGCAGAGAACCCCATTGAAATTGAACAACCAGTTCCAAAGATGAGCAATTATAGAGTTTCCAAAATAACAGGAAACAAAAATATTTGTGTGACTATATCTCAAAATCAATATTTCCAAGTTCAGACTGATTTTGCTTGATCCCATCACATATGTGCAGGTTAACGTGGAGATCATGATAATATTATTTTTTGATTTTTTTTGTTTTCTTTGTCATTTCAGAATACGTAATGGAATATGCCAAGAAGAACAACCTGCAAATGTTCACTCAAAAGGAGCTGAACAGAAAAATTTGTTATAAGGTCACTAATGCCAGGAGGGACCTAAAAGCGGGCGCAAATGAACGTTACATTGTGGTGAATGAATTTTGGTTTCCACCACATTTTTTTTAGTCAACGTGCATGGACATTATCATGATATTATTTTTTCATTATTTGTTGTTAACTTTGTCATTTCAGAATACGTAATACATACATTGTGGTGAATGAATTTTTGTTCCCATGACATTTATTTTAAATTTAACATTTTCTGAAGCATACACTCTAACATAAATAGCCTCAGAGTCAGTATGAGGTACATGTATTAGTGCGCTGGGGTAGTATTTTTTTTTACACGTTCTCAATCTATCTTAAGATCCATTATTAGAAAACCAATAGGTAGAGATACATGGACTCTGGATTCTTTAACATGTTAAAATTTAGGCCGTAGGTTTTTAAAACGTTGGACGACTTTTCTCACGTATCGACTGCTCAGTGCTAGAAGTGGGTAGGTGCAATAGCTGCCATGTGTAGATAAGTACAATATTATACTGGTCTATTTATCTACCTCGAGTCACCGGCACTAGCTTTAAAGTTTAGCGTGTTCTGCGTTAGCTTAGCATTACTTGGTGCCTGTACATACTTTTACGCGTGTGATCAATGTGTCGCATATGTACGCGTAAGAAACTATGCTATTGGCAATGCGGCACATGCTGAACTTCAAAGCTAGTGCCGATGACTCGAGGTAGATATACAGACTATAAATTGCCAAATGTTCACCGGGCAGCTATTGCACTTACCCAATTTCGACACTGAGCAGTCAGTATTGAGAATGTATACTCAAATGTAAGTTCTATATAAAAGCATAGGAAAAAGATCTAAATTGCATGTATACACCATATATTTTCTTTATAGAATATGTCAGTCACAAAGGATCTGGTTGAAAATGACATGATCAACCCAGCAAACAAAACATTTTCGACATCATTCGCAAAAGGTTGCCAAAAAATTCAAATGTCGGGACATATGAACGGACGATATAAATATTCTAATTTAATGATATTTAAGTGTCGACAAAATATTTGGCAAAAAATGTTTGCAAGAAATATTTTACAGTCAGATTTTGAAAACATTTTAAAAATATTGTCATGATTTAGTGTGTTTAACATTTTAAAACGTTTCCATAACCTTTATATAACCTAACATTAAATGTTATTTAAACGTTTTTATCTAAATCCAAAAATATAACATGTTTCAAACGTAAATACATTTTTGTGTTTGCTGGGAAGATGTGATGACATGATTTTGTGTTGTTGAGGTCTATTTTGTACCATGTTGGACCACTAGGTTATAGTAATTTTATAAAAAATTGCATCATACACCACCTTTCATATGGATTGTATCAAACACTGTACATTTATTCTGCTGTCGTTTTAACATTTCAAGTAAAGTCAATCCAGCACCTTTTAGCGACTGAATAAGTTTATGGTAAAATTGCACGCTTAAAGGGGCATTTCGTGATCCACAGCCTCATCCCCCCACTTTTCTCAAAAAAAGTTGAGATTTTTATATCACTGGAAACCTCTTGCTACATAATGTTTATGTACAAAATATTTCTTGCAGATTAATTTGTTTTGCAAAGATATCGTGAAATTTGAATTTCGTTCTGGTGCACCAGAACGAAATTACAACGCATTGTCTATGGAGCAGTGTAATACACATAATCATGCATAACTCGCAAAAGCAAAATCGGAATCAACTGAAATTTTGGGAATAGGCTTTTTTGTGGATATGTACTGAAAAATGTCATAAAAAGAGGATGCTAGGATCACGAAATACTCCTTTAACTGATGAAATATGGTGTGAAAGTAGAATCAATGCGCGCGAAAATTTGCGCTTTTGGGGCTAAAATGGGCAAATATGAGTTTAATTTGGTCAGAAACCCATTATCAGGCATCAACATTGGGGGCGGGGATGATTGTATGGACCCCCCCCCCCCGGAACTACGCCTATGATTTCAAATTGAGAGTGGTGTTGACCTTGCATATCGTGCAGAAAGTATTCCATGTATATATTTAGATACGGCACGATTTAGGGTCGAAAAAAAAACGGACATGTTTTGAAAAGAAACCCTAATACCTCATACTCATTTGATACACTAAACAATATACCGTATAATGCGGGATAAAGTAAAAGACAAAATACAAAACTTAATATAAAGATTCTAACTTTTCAATAAATTTGTAATTCTCTTTTTTTAATTTTCCTCATAATACAATGAAAAACAAAAGAAATATATTTACATATCCTAATAAATTAAAGTCAAACATACCAATAACTTTTTTCTAGATGCTTATTTTCAATGCTCATAATTTTTCTCATAATAGAATGAAAATCAAAAGAAATATTTTTTATTCTTTTTTAATTATTCTTATGTTTGACTTTGTTTTATTAGGGTTTGTAAAGCTATTGCTTTTGTTTTTCATTGTATTATGAGGAACATTGTGAGAATTGAAAATAAGCATCTAGAAAGAAGTTATTCGTATGTTTGACTTTGTTTTATAAGGGGTTGTAAATCTAAATTCTCGTAATTTTCCTCATAATACAATGAACAAGAAATGTCTTTAAAAAAGACAATGCCTCCAAGATACCAGTGGACACCTTTTGTTATTAGTTAAGGAGATACTTATAATGCTAGCTTTAATCTTTTTTAAGGTACCGCTATTGGATATAGATTTTTGTCTGATTAAAATATGTGAGTCCATTTTCTCATAATACAAGACTGAAAATTTAATTTTAATCGGATATTCGGTTACCAAAATATGGCCTGTCAAAATGGAGCGAAACCAAGTCATTGGCAACAACTTTCTTTTATTTTTGTTATGCAATGTTGTCAGGTAGGCCTTATTTTCTAATTATATATGCAAGAATTATGCAAAGTTAAATTTTCAGATAGGCAACAAAATAAGATATAAAACCCATGGATGCATTTGGCAAATTTGAACACCACTGCAACAGTCCGACACACCGCTAGTCCTAATCTAAAAACACTTCAACAGTCCGACACACCCCTAGTCCGAATCCGAAATACACTGCGCTAGTCCGAGTCTGGAAAACACTTCGTCAGTCCGAAACTGCAGAAAACCAAAGCGGTAGTCCGAATCTGAAAATCACAGCGCTGGTCCGAATTCAGATTCGGAATAGCGCCATGTTTTGCAAATTCGGACTAGCGCAGTGGTTTTCAGTTTCGGACTGGCAGAGTGTTTTTTAGATTTGGACTAGCGCTGTGTCGGAGGAGTGTTTTCCAGATACTGCCAACTGCCAAGGGCTAGTAAAGGACTAGCCCCGGGCCTAGCCCTAGACTAGTCATGCTAGCATCATGCACTCAGTCATGTACTACACATAACTGTGCGACATACAATGTAGATTTGACATTGAGGTCAAACTCATGAACTTACCATTTAAATGTTGATATCAAGATGAACAGAAATAAATAATCCATTCTACTTTCTAGTCATAAACCGGCACGGATCTCACTGTTTAGTGTCATGTATGGTCACTGATGGTATATGGTCATGAGTTTGCAATATTGAAATTGTTATTGAAATCAGTTTGCTAGCCCCAGGCCTAGCCCTAGACTAGTCATATGCTAGCATCATGCACTCAGTCATGCACAACACATAATTGTGCGACATACAATGTAGATTTGACATTGAGGTCAAACTCATGAACTTACCATTTAAATGTTGATATCAAGATGAACAGAAATAAATAATCCATTCTACTTTCTAGTCATAAACCGGCACGGATCTCACTGTTTAGTGCAATGTATGGTCATTGTCACTGATGGTCATGAGTTTGCAATATTGAAATTGTTATTGAAATCAGTTTCTTCCAAGTTCAAGATAAAAGTAACATGATTGTATTGAAATGTAAGTTATAAACATTCTTCCTGCTGTCCAGCGGGTATGAACTATTATTATGATGTAGACACGATGATTGCGGCCTAGTCGAGCCTAGCATGCTAGCCTGCATGTCAGTCGGTCTGCTGACTCGCCGCAAAAATACCTCCAATTTTGCACAGAACAATCCATGATGTCAAATTATCACATCCAAAGTGTCGCCATGAACGTCAGCTTCAACTTCTCCAGCCAAAGTGTTTCCATTGATAATCAGGTTTCATGTAATCATAAAATTAAACCTTGTTCAATGTGTATTCCCATTGCCACACACAGCATAACGGTTGTCCGACTTGATTTCTACGATATTGCTGATGTGATGAGGCTACAATCCATAATTAAATACCGAATTAAAAAATACTAGTTTGCGTCTGACGTCAGGACAAAGGCGCGCTGTGATTGGTTGCTGACCTGCGCAGTATGGCATTTTTGGTTTGGTTGACAGGACGGCATACGCAAGCTAGTCTTTTTAATTCGGTCTTCAATTATACAATATATGAGTTTAAAAAAATTCTAATGCATAATTCATGAGCTTGATAGACCCGCACCATTGGCGCCACGTGCTAGGTGTTTCTAGAATCCCTATAGAATAAGATTAAGGCCAAGTAAAAAAAGAAACAAGTTTCTTGTCCGGACTTTTTCAAAAAAGGAGGAGGCAGGGCTTTACTATTTACTATTTTTCAATTTTTTGCTATTTTTTTCCAAGATGGCCACCATGCTAAATATGGCTGTATTGTGCTATGTGAGTAGGCCTATACTGATGCAATGTATGACAAAACAAAATAATAATGATTTGTATCATTTTTAGTCCACTTGCTAAGCATGTTTCAAAATTTGTTCAGCTTGACAATAGGCATATTCGATATACCGAATTTCCTGGTTTATATTGGTTTGAAATCAATACCGAAACCGATACCGAACATTTTAAAAAAAACTACCCTTACACAAACTCTAACCCACCCCAAAATATACACCCACCCAAGCCCAACTAACCTTTAACCTAATCCAAAACCCTTGCCCTTACCCTAAAAGGGAATTTAATAGGGGAGAAATTGATTTCACCTGAAAATCGGACCTATATTTAATGTTTTAAAATGCATGAATGTGTTAACGTTTCAATTACTTTATTTTGCCTCATTTCATCAAAATTGCTATTTTTCTAAAATTCTAAAAATACCAAAAAATACATTCGAGTGCAAAAGCTTTTTTCTTCTGGGTAAGAATTTTTTTTCTTACATGCAACAGCTATTTTATTGCAGGTTTGAAATCTGATAAATAGGTCATCATATACAAAATGCATGCATGGGCCTATTTAACAAATTTCTAACCTGCAAGAAAAAAAAGCTGTTGCATGTAAGAAAACATTTCTTACCCAGAAGAAAAAAGCTTTTGCACTTGAATGTATTTTTTGGGTATTTTAGAATTTTAGAATTTTTTTAATTTCCAAAATTATGTGAAAGGTTTCTCCTTCCTATAATTAGCCATAAAAATTGCCATTTTGATGAGATGAGGCTAAATAAAGTAATGGAAACTTTATAAATAAATATATTCATGCATTTACTAAGTTTAAAAGCTAAATATAGGTCCGATTTTGGGTGAAATCAATTTCACCCCTAATTCTCTTTGGGGTTGGGGCAAGGGTGTTTAACTAGTTGGGCTTGGGTGGGTTTGTACACATGTAGTAAGGTTAGGGGTGGGTTAGAGTTTGTGCAAGGGTCGGAAAAACAGTTAAAATCTTTTTTAAATTAAAAAAAAAAGTGTTTTTTTTTTTTTTTTTTTTTTTTTTTTTTTTTTTTTTTTTTTTTTTTTGAATAGTAAATAGTAAATAAAAGGAGGCGGCGGCCAAAAAGGAGGCGGGCGGGGACGAGAAACTTGTATTTTATTTTACTTGGCCTAATTTTAATGCTAATTTATTGCACATGCTGAGGAAGCGTGATTACCTTTTTGAACATTCGGAAATGGCGATAGGCGAATTTATGTATGGCGCAAAGAGGTGGGGGATATATATTGGGCTCTCGATATTGGGCGGAAATTAGAGTACTTGTCAGAATATAAATTTGTACAATCGGCCTACATGCCGCGCAATGTGCGGCATTTTAGGTGTAAATTTCAAAGCATACTACCTCCTGCGGAGGCAGAAAAACAAAAGAAATATATTTACATTTTCTAATAAAACAAAGTCAAACATAAGAATGACTTTTTTTCTAGATGCTTATTTTCAATGCTCATAATTGTCCTCATAATACAATGAAAAACAAAAGAAATATATTTACATATCCTAATAAAACAAAGTCAAACATAAGAATGACTTTTTTCTAGATACTTATTTTCAATTCTCATAATTTTCCTCATAATACAATAAAAAACAAAAGAAACGGATTTACAAATCCTAATAAAACAAGGTCAAACATAAGAATGACTTTTTTCTAGATGCTTATTTTCAATTCTCATAATTTTCCTCATAATATAATGAAAAACAAAAGAAATATATTTACAGATCCTAATAAAACAAAGTCAAACATAAGAATGACTTTTTTCTAGATGCTCATTTTCAATTCTCATAATTTTCCTCATAATACAATAAAAAACAAAAGAAATGGATTTACATATCCTAATAAAACAAAGTCAAACATAAGAATGACTTTTTTCTAGATGCTTATTTTCAATTCTCATAATTTTCCTCATAATATAATGAAAAACAAAAGAAATATATTTACAGATCCTAATAAAACAAAGTCAAACATAAGAATGACTTTTTTCTAGATGCTTATTTTCAATTCTCATAATTTTCCTCATAATACAATGAAAAACAAAAGAAATATATTTACATATCCTAATAAAACAAAGTCAAACATAAGAATGACTTTTTCTAGATGCTTATTTTCAATTCTCATAATTTTCCTCATAATACAATAAAAACAAAAGAAATGGATTTACAGATCCTAATAAAACAAAGTCAAACATAAGAATAACTTTTTCTAGGTGCTCATTTTCAATTCTCATAATTTTCCTCATAATACAATGAAAAACAAAAGAAATATATTTATATATCCTAAATGACTTTGTTTTATTAGGGTTTGTAATGCTATTGCTTTTGTTTGTCATTGTATTATGAGGAAAAATATTAGAAATGAAAACCTCATACTAAATTACCCCTAAATCGTGACATAGCTGTATATATTGGTCTACCGAAATTGTAAAACGTGAAATAAAATAGTTCAAAGTATACTTACCAACGAAAATATTGGCTATTTCTTCGCCAAACTGCTACTGACAACTCCACCGCCATTGCTGCAACGACTATTCGCCGAATGAATAATCACAATTTTTTCGTGGCTCTCAGCGTGAAAATCCGGCTTTCTGATTGGCTGTACGAGCTGTGGATTCACTCCGCAAAGAGTGATTGTAATTTCACTCTGAAATTGAGCGGTAATTTTGGATCACTCTGTAAGGAGTGAATCTAGATTGACCGAGTAGAAGCTTTTTTTCACTCTAAAAGAATGACTAACCGCTCGAATAGAGTGAGAATGAAATCACTCCAAGTTCCGAGTGAAATTTTCACTCTTTTACATTTAGAGAGTATGTTTAGCAAATATCTACATGTGCAACAATTATATCTATCTGTATGTGGAAATTCTGACAAATGGTCCCAGAACACACTTATATTGCAATGGCCAAAATTAAATGTTTTGAAGTAAAAAAATCCCAAAATCCTAATTCATGAATGGGATAGTAGGCCTATATTAGCAAGCACTCAACGTGGGCTAGCTACAACCCTGATAAGGCCTACTCACAAATTATTCACACTGCGCCAGCACGTTCACCAAAATTACTAACATCGTTTGCGACTGGGTTTTGAAACTAGGGAGTATGTGATTTATGAGACGTCTCCGAAATATGATACTGTTATGTGACATGACGCTTCAAGAGTATTCGATATCAGAGACGTCCGTGAATTATGAGTACCCCGAACTGATATAGAATACGGAATATATACATGTAGCAACATGTCTAGACCTGGTGATAACGTTTGAATAATCCGTTCGGAAAACGTTGCACAAACATGGCAAATACGTATCTGAAACGACATGGAATAGCTTGGATGTTGACACCATGGAATGTAAATTCTTCCATTCCAAGGAGATGGTTGTCCAGCCAAGATTTCCCCATCGTGTCGTCTGACGATCGCCTTTAAGTATGAAACTCAGAGTAATGACTTCTATTCCTGAAGTTCTAAACTTTGAATTGTTATACGCTCTAACTTTTTGGGATTGAGCATCATTGTTGCCGGATGTTAATATAATGTCATAATCACGTTGTCTCGGCGTATAAAGCACGTGGTTAAACCTGGTTTAAAAGTCATGAACTGACCCAGATCCCGGACCCAGATACAGCATTATCTACGGACGTCGTTAGTACGCAAATTTATGACGTTGTTTCGACGTATAAAGCACGTTATTACAACGCCGTCTAACTGTCATGGTCTGACCCCGATACAACGTAATCTATGGACGTCGTACATATCAAAACGTTTTGGCTGTGATAGACCCTTTACAAACTGCGACTTATTACTTATTTCCAACACTCTTTATAGGGATCAGAAGGTCAAACGAGATCTGTGCATATCGTTCTGTGCAGGCTCATGTTACCAGTCTTAACCTTTTTGAAACCTCACTATACCAACCGCCTCACTGCACGTATTGTGTACAGAGTGCGGAAAGACCAGTGGTATCTGGTTCACGCAGAGGTGATTTGGGGGTTGCTGTATAAAAGTTCAATACTAGTTTTTTAGTTTTTCCGCTGTTTGCGAGTGAGATACTTGGCAAATCAGATTCTTTCTTAGATGATAAGCTTGGAAACATCCCAAGCTCCAATTGGATACCAGGAAGCAGGTATACAAATGGTGTCATGACGTTGAAAAGCTTTGAGACAAATGGTCAAAATACATAGAAAAGCAGTGAAAAAGCTGAAAAACGCGGATTGCAGGCAGAGAATGAAGCAATATTAATGCATAGGTGAAGGTGAATAAAAATTATTTGCGAGTAAACAATATCATCTACATTATTGTCGATACGATCATAAATTGCAGGATATTCTCATGTTTGTTTTGGTGTAAAGAAGCATGATATAGGACTAATAATTTCAAAGTTATGATTTTAGTAATACAAATGTTTTGAAAAAGTGTCTGATTTATGTTGATGTCAATGGATGGTTCTAATGGAATGAAATAAGAAAATGGTCAATGGCACTAAGGGTAGGCCTACCCTAACGATTTGATATGATTACGTTAATTTGTGAACTCGTATTCGTATTGTGACAACGTTATTTTCGGACGTTGATATAACGTCATAGTGACGTCGAAACAACGTCATAATCAGGTTACATTAACGTTCGGGAATAACGTTTTCACAACACGTATACGAGTTCACAGATTTACGTACTTACAACGTCCATATACAGGGTATTGAAGATATGGATTTTTGTTACAACGTCCATATACAGTGTAGGCCTATTGAAGATATGGATTTTTTTTCCCAAAAAACCTAATTTTTTGTGTGTTTTGGAGAAAAAATCCATATGTGATTGCATTACCACGAATGAGCCGTAAATGTCCTCAATTGTATTCGTGGTTACGGTGTAAAATGGGCATGCAGGTCGTATTCATAGGTGCTACGTGTATCTCATTAAATGAGGTACACATAGTACCTATGAATACGACCTTCATGCCCATTTTACACTGTAACTCAGAATACAATTGAGGACATTTACGGCTCATTCGTGGTGTACGGTCACATATCTTCAATACGAAAGATCAAAATTTTCAATTGATCGTCGGCTTTTCATCCCACTTACATACACTTTAAGTATAACTTATCAGATTTATAAAGCGTACTTCGAGTAGGCTACTGTTAAATATCAAAAATATCAATTTTTAATCATTTGCCATAAAATGTGTATTACATTGTGAATTTCAAAAATCAAAATTATTTGATATCAGAAGGACATTCTTTGTATTCAGAATGCAATTCGATATGTCTGATGTGCTCTAATGTCCCACAATAAATACTGTCCAAACGTTCATACCCCACCCTTAATGACTTCTTCATGTCCACAAATTAGTAACTAGACAGCTCACAACAATTGTCTTGAAAATACCTTTCAAGTACTAGTAATTGTAACTATAAGATAATTCATTTTGGTCGCCATTTTGAATTTTGAGTATAGAGCAGCCATTTTTTTAATGAAAAAAAAATCTTTATTTTACCTTAATTAATTAATAATTAATTAATAATTAATTAATAATTAATAATTAATTAATAATTATTTAATAATTAATTAATAATTAATTAATAATTAATTAATAATTAATTAATTAATCATTCATTCATTCAACAATTCATTCATTCATTCATTCAATCATTCATTCATTCATCCATCCACCCATCCATCCATTCATTCATTCATTAAATCTTCAATGGGGACATGCATGCTTCCTCAAATTTGTTCATGTTCCTCGTATCATGCTTGACAATTAGATATAGTCTTGTTTTTTATTTATTTCGCCCCTTATGTATTACTTTACTTTGTATTAGGCGTATATCATTACAGCGCCCTCTATTATTTTGGACTTATTTCGACGTGTGAATTGGTAAATGGCCGCTCGAATTCACCGATTCATTCTTTCCTACCCAGAATGTCGGAGGTAGTAACCACTATTCGCCTGTTTGTTCACAATTTCTCCAGAAATACATCGAATTGGATCGTCAAATTTTAGGATGATAATGAGAAAAATATAATCTTTTAAATGATACCAAAAACCTCATGAGCAATGAGAAAAATCGTCTGGATGATGCTGTCAACCGGGTTACGCATCTTTAAGTGTTGTTTTTGTTCATAAATAGGGCCTATTAAATACCTATGTGTCAAGTGTTCTGTATACTCCATTCAATACATACAAACATTTTAAGTACATTGGATTAATACTTTTTTTTTTTTTTTTGGATTAATACTTTTTTTTTTTTTTTTTTTTTACTTCGAGGACTATCAAATATCAAAAATATCAATTTTTAATAATTTGCCATCAAATTTGTATTAGGCTATTGAAATAAAATGATTAGTTTCCCTTTCCCTTTCATTTAAATGGCTATTACCTATTGTTGATGAAAAACCATCTCAAAACATGTATTAATGCTTAGATCATCATTACAGACATTTTGCAACAGATTGAAAAAAAGATTTGGTTTTTTAAACTAAAATGAAAAGAAATGTGCAATTTTTGTAATCACTAGAAACATGATGAGGTAATCCTTATATTTCATTATTTACCACATCCTCTACCCCTACCAAAAACTGCTGATTATGACCAGCAGGGGATGTCAGACGTTTTGAGAGTTTCAATTTTGATTATTTCCATCTCAATTTTCAGATAATTGACTTTTTTATGAAAATAATGAAAGTTTTGGTCAAATTGAAAAGGTGATGCGGACGGAGACGGAAACTAATAATTTCATTACATAGGCCTTATATATAGCTCGAATTTCAAAAATCAAAATTATTTGTGATATATCAGAAGGACATTCTTCTAATGATTATTCAGAATGCAATTCCGTATATCTGATGTGATTTCAGAGGCTAACAAATACTGTGCAAAGGTGGGCGCCCGACCCCTTAACAATGTAGTCTGAAGTCTTCGGTTAAATGCCAGTCAACAATATTTTCAATCATTAAATAACTTGATTTTTTCAACTGCGGTAATTATATTTTTCGTGGTTAAAATGCTCTGAATTTGTGTTTTTATTGCCTATTATTTCATGCATTTTAGATATCTATATTATAAGCACATATACTTTTATAAGGTATTCGAAGGGCAAGCAATTTCCCAAATTCCTTGATATCACCGTCACGAAATAAAGAGCATATTATTTCATGCATGACAGCGTCACAACAACTTCCTTTGCATAGTTGTGACAAAACTATGTAACCGTAGCCAAAATTTATGTCCACTGATAACATTAATAATAATATTTATATACTCTCTGCTTTGTGTTTGTTCATAGAGTATAATAATATCTGGGAGTATCATAACCGGCCTGGCCTGGGCTGTTTCCCGCAGTAAACATCTCATGAAAGAACCAGTAGCCTACACCAAAGACATACAGAGATGGAGGGATAGAATAAGAGAATTATTTACGAAAAAGTGAGTTGTGTTTTCAATCGTGAGTAGAAAACGCCTTTAATTATTTTGTTCTTCAACTATTTGTTTGTGTACACATGGTAAGTGTGTAAATGTTCGATGCCTGTGTGTGGATCTAGACTTCAAGTACTACGTTAAGGGTACTACACCCCTGCCCAATTTTTGTCTATTTTTGCATTTTTCTCAAAAATTATAGTGCATTGTGACAAGTAAGATATGTATATTATAGGGGCAAGGACTACAACTACTGCACTGGAAATTTTATTTCAGCACAGACAACAGTTGTGGAGTTACAGTTAAAAATGAGGGAAAACCAATATTTGATCAATAAATCAATAACTACTTGCCTTGAGTTGCTGAATTTTCAGTGCAGTAGTTGTAGTTCTTGCCCTAAATATACATATCTTACTTGTCACCAATGCGCTATAATTTTTGAGAAAAATGCAAAATAGGCACAAAATTGACCAGGGGTGTAGTACCCCCTTAATACACTCTAAAAAAGGACCGTAAATTATCGGCCGCCCGTATTTCAAAATTTCCCGTAATTTTACGGGAACCAGCCGTAAGCAAATACAGTTTTTGTGATCAGAACCACCTGCCTCCACACCCACCTCCACGTATTACGGGGTTGCGCAATAATTATGAGCCCCCCTTTACACATGCCAAATTGTTTGGATCCCAATTTGCAAACCTTAGAATTTGGGCGCTTGGATCACCGATAGTTGATAGTCAAAAATTGGTTGGCATGATGGCGCGTCAATCACGAGAAGTTTTATCATGTGACGAAACGAGCGATGTATGTCGCCCATTTTAGCAAGAAAGTCACGCGTGTGGTAGCATGTATGTCTCGAAGTTAGGATCTCGAGATCACGAGTTCCTGACATAAAGTTAGATTTCGTGATCACGAGATCCCGTCTTAAAGTCAGGATCACGTGATCTTGACCTCCCGACTTTAAGTCAAGAAGTCATGAACTCTAACTTGAAGTTGGAAACTCAGGAACTTGTGATAAAAAGTGGATCGTCTTACAATTAAAATACTGACGCATGAACAAATTTCATGAGATCCTGAGTTGTCTTATTACTATTTCATTATTTTTATATCTTTACTATTTCTTTATTTCAAACTGCCTACGTCGGGAACACAAGAAGTCGAGATTCGTGATCACAAGATCATGATTTCCCGCATATGGCCCTTATACAGGAGCGTAGCAAGCTGGGGGACAGGGTGGACGAAGTCCATGGGCCCCGAGGGTTCAGGGGCCCCGAGCTCAAAAGCAAAAATTAAATAAGGGCTGATAATAGAGAGCAGGGCCGGGTTTACCATTGGGCCAGATGGGCCCGGGTCCAGGGCCCCCAAAATTGCCCTATGCCTCTTTCTTTTAATCCCAATAACAGCATGTTTTATGGCCAAAATAGGGCAAATTTGTAACATTTTCCGCGCTTCGCGCGTATTCAAATAACAAAATGCATGTTGATCTGGGGATAAAATAGTCTAAAATTGAATTTTTCGCGTGCTTTGCGCGCAAATGTCCTAATAACTTGTGAAGAGATTCATCAGGTTTGTAGATAATTATAATTTGGAGTTTTCATATTACAAAACCAAACTTTTGAACACTGACCTGACAGTTTCGTATGTCTTGGACGACATACTTCCTCAGAGTGATTGGTATCCCATCATCCTCTTAGCTGCTGGTAACACAGCTCCATCCCCTGGGGCGTGGTCTTGAGGAGAGGGTCATACACGTGACTGAGATGATATCATTGGATTACACTGGTTCGATCAGCTACAACACATCCAGAGCGCTAGCAGACATCTTAGCCCCTCTTGTTGGACAGACGGAACACCATGTTAAGAACTCCAAACAGCTTGCCGAAGATTTAGCTCAGGTGTACATAGAGGAGGGGAGATTTTAATTCTCACGACGTTGTGTCGCTCTTCACCAATACGCCGGTGGATAAATCGCTCGAGGTCATCAAACAACGACTGCAGAAAGACAAGACTCTTAAACAAAGAACTCTGCTCTCAGTTGAGGATGTTATGGAACTCCTTGCTTTTGTGCTTACCACAACATACTTCTCGTTTAGGGGCAAGATATACAGACAATTATTTGGTGCAGCCATGGGCAGCCCGGTGTCTCCAATCACAGCCAATCTGTATATGGAATTCTTAGAAGAGCAAGCCATCGCTACCGCCCCCATAGAGTGTAAGCCCAGGCTGTGGAAGAGGTATGTCGACGACATCCTTGAAATAGTGAAAGACAATCAAGTTGACAACCTCACCGACCATCTCAATAACACTGATCCAACAGACAGTATAAAGTTCACCTACGAGAAGGAAGAACAGGGTCGCATCCCGTTTTTAGACACTCTCATCGTCAGAAAAGAGGATGGCTCAGTCAAATCACTGGTTTACCGTAAGGCCACCCACACGGACCAGTATCTCAACTTTAGCTCCCACCACCCCATATATCACAAGCTGGGGGTAGTTCGCACATTACTTGATAGAATGGACAAGATCGTCACAGAACCAGAAGACAGACAGAAAGAGGAAGACAACATCAAGAAGGCATTGAAGATGTGCGGCTACCCAGAGTGGACTGTTGAATCTGCCAAAAGAAGATCAGAGACAAACCTGCTAAATCCTCCAAAACTAAAACCAAAGACCCGTCGCAACAAACCAAGGGTTTGGTAGTTATACCATACGTGGAAGGTGTGGCTGAGAGAGCCAATCGGGTGTTTAGGAAGCACAACATTGCCACCGCCATGAAGCCGAACACCTCATTGAGGAAGCTTTTGGTGCACCCGAAGGATAAAATAGATTCGCTTGATAAAACGGACTGTATCTATGAAATACCTTGCCAAAACTGTGACAGCACCTACGTGGAAGAGACCGGCCGAAAATTGAACACCCGGCTGAAGGAACATCAGAAAGAAACAGAAAAATTGGAAAGGAGCAAAAAGAACTTTACGCGCCAGACCAGAAAAGAGTCTGTCACAGAACAAAGCAAGTCAGCCATAGCAGATCATGCTATTCAACAGAATCATGTAATAAACTGGGACGATACAAAAGTGTTACAGAAGGAGTGTGATGCGAGTACTCGCTTCATCAGAGAATCAATATGGATTCGCAAAAGAGGTCATGCCGTCATGAACAGAGACGAGGGGGCCTATCATCTCAGTCACGTGTATGACCCTCTCCTCAAGACCACGCCCCCTGGGGATGGAGCTGTGTTTCCAGCAGCTAAGAGGATGATGGGATACCAATCACTCTGAGGAAGTATGTCGTCCAAGACATACGAAACTGTCAGGTCAGTGTTCAAAAGTTTGGTTTTGTAATATGAACACTCCAAATTATGTCCTAATAACATTGGAACAAAATATGTTAGCCCCCCCTCTATGTAAACCAAAACTTCGCTTGAGTGCACATGCCTTCCTCGGCACGTGAGTTCGGGTCTCCAAAGTTTGCCCTGGCCCAGGTTCCCATAAGGTAAATTCCGCCCTGGTTAAAAGGGCCCGTACTGCTCATTGTCCATGGGCCCCCGATGCTCTTGCTACGCCCCTGCCCTTATAGTTAATTCCGTACGATTCTGCCGTTTGTCAGGAACTGATAATGTGCTGTTGTTTCATTTCAGTTAACCATGGCTAGCAACAGTGATCATTTGGACCGTACGTTGTTAGAATACAGCAATTTACTGAGTGACAGAGAAACTACAGGCTCAGAGCTACCTGACATACTACAAGAGTCTCGCCGTGAGTCCAATAATAGCCACCATGAAGAAACCAAATCTTCGCAATGTGGATTGGTCAATATCTCCGAACAATCAAAGTTATTCGCATTTTTCTTTGCCATAACGTATTTTGCCAGAGAAGCACTCTATCCGTACATTTCAGTATATCTGAGACAACTTGGCTTCAATGCCAAAGAAATCGGTTACATAGGATGCGTCCAACCATTTATAGCATTATTTTATACACCGTTTATAGGCTATATTGCAGACAAATATTCAATTAACAGGTATATTCTTACTGGATCACTCGTGGCTACTGCATTCATTCATATGGCTATGTACTATGTGCCGACAATCCGACCAAAAGATTGCAGAGACATTCTCTCCGACAATATCTCTTTTCTGGAACACCATAATGACAATTGTTCATCTTTAGTAACATCTCCATCTATCATTACAAACACACAACGTAACATATACAGCGCCAATGACCTTCACGTCGTTTTTATTTACCTCATCTTTGTTAATATTGCAACCGAGTTTTTAACTGCTGCTTGGTCTCCTCTAGCCAATGGATTCCTTTTAGCTGTTCTTGGGTCTAAGAAGAGGAACCAGTACGCACATTTTAGAGGTTTCGGCGGACTCGGTTTTTGCATTGGGTACGTTTCTAGCAGTTTATACTTTGTGATAATATTTTACGGGTCGAAAGTTATAAACCCTAATCATTAACATGGCCTTAAACTTCTACATAAATCTAACCTTTTACCTAAGCCATATCCTAAACATGATACTGCATCACTAACTCTAACCGGTGCCCTGGGCACTAGACTATCATTGGCATTTTCCGTAACACTAACCCCTAATGCTAACCCTAATATAGCCAGAATATTAATTCTCGATCATGAGAGCCAACTTGGACGATATGCAAAGATATTTTACGTCGAGTGTGCTATGTAAACTTTTAGATATTGACCTTTTTCGGACGAATGACCCTTCGGACTATGTGCTTGTGGCCCTTAACGGTGTTTAAAACAAAACAGCCAACCGGTTACTTTAAGGGGGTACTACACCCCTCGATAAATTTGTGTCTATTTTTGCATTTTTCTCAAAAACTAATAACATACTGGTAACAAAAGTTATGTATATTATAGGGGCAAGGAATCCAATTACTACACTGGAATTTCAGTGACCCAAGACAAGCGGTTCGTCATTTATGATAAGAAATAAGGTACCGCTAGGATGTACGTCATTTCCTATCATATATACTGAACCGCTTGTCGTAAGTCACTGAAATTTCAGTGTAGTAATTGGAATCCTTGCCCCAATAATATACATAACTTTTGTTACCAGTGTATTATTATTTTTTGATAAAAATGCAAAAAATTTACCACACGGGTGTTGTACCCCCTTAAACATGTTCATGGGCAATGGCACATAGGAGGTTTTTTCTGCCCAACGTCGTAATGATCTGTTCCCACGTTATACTCAACATCGCACTCGTGATCAAATAAAAAAATTTAGCTCTGGACCTTTTCTGTCTCCGCAATATTACGCTCCAAAAACGACAAACAGCTCCATATATGTGACCGTACAGGACGAATGAGCCGTAAATTCCCTAAATTGTATTCTGAGTTATAGTGTAAACTGTGCATGCAGGTCGTATTCATCGGCATTTCTAGCTGGCGCGACATCTATATCTTATTTTAATAGTCAAACACCAATCAATAATCCTATTGTTGAAAAGGATAATAAGCTTCTACCTTAGATGGCAATAGAATTTTTAATAGCTCTGGTCTTTGTTTGCTTTGGCTAAATCCTGTTCAAGTGGGTTACCAGGCATTGTATTTTGTATAGGTATATATAACCAACAATTAACAATCAGAGAACTTTCTTGAACCTCGTTGACTTGGGGATGATTTGATATGACCGCCAATTATGACTGTTTGATATTTATTGCCAGCAATGTGGAAAAAGAGAAACACATAGAAACGAAAAAAGCTACCATTTTGTTGAAGGAGCAAATTTCAACAAACCATAACCAGTCTGCCGCCTGGACAACCAATTCTTTAGATTGCTTAGTCGCGCTAAAAGTCGATCGATACATGTAAAAATCAGCACAATTCAGAGATACACCTTTTTGCTATGAAATTAATTTTCTCGGTCAAATATAAAGCAATATTTTTTTTTTTCTTCAGTAATGTCAGTTAAAAACTTGGTGCTTGGATATACATTTTTTTAAATCCTGGTGTTAAAATTAAGCATCAAATTGTGTCTTTTAGTGTGATATTTTTGATTTTTATAGGCCTTGAATTCGCCTGCGAGCTTTTTACGGAATTCATGTTTTAGTGTCTCAAACTAACATAGTTTGCTAAAGAAAGATATTTCCCACCTCTGTAAAGCACATCGTGTGGGTCTATATGTTATAGTTTTGTCAGAATTTCCGTTTTTGTTTTACCCTTTTTCCATTCAGTCTCCGAAAATGTCAAACTAAGTAAAAGTAGGCAATGGTGAGTACTTTTATCTCGAGAGCAACCAGCTGAAATAGTCGATATTTCCTTTGTTGTTATCCAGGTCAATTTTTCATTGAAAGCCAATTGCCCGACCAGCGATTAAATCCCCAATTGGGTGTTCTGGTTAAACATGATCAGTAGGAGCGCTATAGGTCTGGGAATTTCTTTGCTATATTGAAGTTCTGGCAACACTATAGCCATGCCGGTATTCCTATTAAACCCAGGGATATCGATCCACAATGCTAGTACTAGCCTTTAGATTTCACGTGTTGATTTAGAATTTTTTCAGCCGACAGTGAAAGATAGTGAAATCAAAACGGAAATTCTGACAAAACTATGATATATAGCTCACGGTGATGTGCTTTAGAAAGTTGGGGAAAATCCTTCATTAGCGAACTATATTACTTTGAAAAGCTAAAAGGTTGATCCAAGAAAAAGCTCGCGGGCCGAGCTGAAGCCTATAAAAATCGAATATCTTACACTAAATGACTGAATTTCAGGCCTAAGTTTAACACCAGGATTAAAAAAAAAAAAAAGTATCAAGCATTATAGTTTTTCCAGCCATTTACTGAAAAAATGAAAATTATTGCTTTTCATTTGGCTGAGAAAAAAATTTTTACACTGAAAAGGTGTAACTCAAAATTTTGCTCATTTCAACACCAATTTCGATCGTTTGTATTGCCTCATTAAATGACTGAGTGAGCCTTGCAGAACAAAAGAATCCGTTGTGCAGGTAGCTGACTGTAACCCCGCTACTAGATATCGTTTGAAGTCAAATAATATACCATTTTAAAGCTTATGATGTATATTTTCTAAACACGAAATAAAACAATTTTAACCGGGGGAGGAATTTACAGCTCATTCGCCGTGACAGGTCACATATTGCCCAACAGTTCTTTGCACTCAATTTAGAGTCATTTTACCCTACTTTCTTACCCGGGATATGGTAGGCCACCCAATTTAGAGCTTAGGGAGGTTGTTAGGGTCAGGTACACATTTTCGTCCATTTTTGGTATTTAAAATAATATACACATGGCCATAACTATTATGTTAAAGGAGTGTCAGGAAAACGGTACAAAAATACACTGGAAGTGATGAAAATCACTGTGCACAAAGCAGACAAACAAAACCAAACAGACAAGAAACAACCGACGTTTCGAGCAGATAAACTGTTATTATTTTAAATTTTAAATTATTTTAAAGCTAAAACTCTGCTGAATTTAACAAGTTGCAAAATTCAATTTACACACTCATTTTGGACGCAATAGGTGGAGGCCCCGTATTTAGCGTCGTCAGCTTTGGACATTTAATTATTTATTCTTCTATTTTCTGAAAATAATTGAATATCCAAAGCTACTAAATACGGCGCCTCCGCCTAATGTCTTCGTTGGCTAACAGTCATATGAAAATGTAATAATAATAATAATAAAATGTGGTTTAATTTTTAGGCACATGGTAGCTGCGGTGACACTTCATATGACCGTCTATACGTATACCCACTGCTGTATTGATGTAAAGCAAGCAAGCTTCTTGGGGTGTTTCTTGATATATTTTGCAGGGATGATAGTAGCAGCTCCTATTGGATGGCGGATGTTTGAAGAGTCTGGTGATAAAAAGGTAATCATGTCTTAATTTGGAATAATTACACATGACATCTCCGGAAAGCAAAAAATGCACTTCACTTTAATAATTATATTCAACAAGTTCAGATTAAATCTTAGATTAAATTTTCCATTGTTGGTGTATCGAACACTCGGGATCTAACACACCTCACTTGACAACTAAAGTAAATCACTCACTGTCATATGTGAGATGAAGGTTTTCTCTTAATTTTGTTTTAAAACATTGCTATACAGGAGAAGAAAACAAGCAAAACGTACACACTAGCAACTTTCGCTGGCGCTGTCTTGAAATTACGATATATCAGTGTGGTGATTGTCATCACGTGGTTATCTATTGCATGCGGTAAAACGAGAACATTTGACTACTGGTACATCAATGTCCTTGGTAAGTCCCGATGGTAGTATACATGGTATAATAACAAGAAATGCTACATTATAGGCCAGTTTTTACTTTCACCATAGGCGTAGACCGAGAGGGGGGATGGTGGTGCCAATATTTTGCCAGGGGCAGGTGAATACAATCATCCCCCGTGCCGACGCCTGTATGTGGGTTTCTGACCAAATGAACCTCATAATTATGTGGCCACTTTAGCCCCAAAAGTGCCAATTTTTGCTTCAATACAGCAACATTTTTCGCACTATTTGCATTTGTACCATAAAAATATTCTGTCGCCAAAAGGTGCTGGATCACTATACTTCAAGATATTCTTTCAACCCCGTCCCCCCCAATGTCGAAAAGAAATCTACGCCACTGACTCCCACGTCCTACAATGATGACGTATAGATTTAGATTTGTATTTATTTTTAACAAAATGATAAATAATATTTATTTTTAATTTTGTCACCATCGGATTCTGTTCCCCGCCTGGACTCATTTTTAGCAAAACTAATAAGGCAAAATGAAAGAGGGTAGCTATTTCTTTAAAATGTCAAGGTCGACAAATTATGCGTGTATTGCGGATCCGCGACCCCGTGTTTATTTAAAATATTTCACATTTTGTCACAAACACAATCATAGAAGTTTGTCATGAAAGTACCCCACACATCGTGAACTTCCAGTCAGTTTATTGAAAACAAAAACTGACAACAAATCGAATTTTCTTGTGTTGGCAACGTTCAAAGAGGGTTAATGAGCATGCGCAGATCGTAAAAACGTGTCATTTCAGCTGATGAATGAAAACGCTGTGGTATGCTTAGCCTGAGTAGGTCGGCCTATCTCGAACAAACTCGCCATACGTGGCGGTTGAAAAACTAGTGGATTCGCCCACTATCACGGCAATTTTAGACACGAAGTACTCCACAATAGTGTAAATATTGTAATTTTAAGACAACTTTATTAAGGACCTGTTCTTGAGAAAATCTTAGCATTGTATCACTTCGTCGGCCGTATCACATACTGACTTATTCGACATTTTAAACATTTTTGAGAAAAATGGTTCATTGGTTTGTTGTGTTCTACTCTACATATTCACCAAAAATCTAGACTGTCCCACAGTCTCGGTTCGGTCCGGCCTGGATAATGGAACGATACATGTATAATTACATAATAGCCTACCAAAATATGCCATAGTCCTTCACCCCCCCCGATTCTAAATACATAGTCCAAAACCAATTCCTCTCTCTACACAAATTAGCTCAAATTGATGCCACTACACTGATCACACCTCCTATATTGAACGCTAAAATTCAGTGACCGCTCCCCACGCCGAGACTGTTCCGAAGTGTTAAAGATTTCACTTCCAAATATTCGTTCAACGAAGCCCGGTGATTCTGATGTCAATTACGAAAGCCCCGCCCCAGTTTCAATTCAAATATGGTAGCACAAAGCTATGCCGCGGGATGTGACGCAAGATCGGATGGGACACTTGTCATTGCTTGTCAACAACTGAGAGGTATTGAGCTCAAGTGGCACGCGTCTGATAGACCCATGGTACGCGCAATAATAAAAGGCAACCACTCGACTCGGACGTAGGCCTATTGTCCATATTGCGTATATTATCGCGTGCGGTTTGCAAATGTTTGCACATTATTTAGCTAGGGAAGCCTTTTCAAATATCCCCGAGCTGCCAAGCTGCGTTGATTGGTCGAATACAATATCGTTGTTTTAGTCGCTTACACAAACGTTAATGTAGTGAAAACATGGACGTGGTATATAGAAAGATTGCGTGACTCCAAATCCGTAAAAGTGAACTCCCAGCATTTTGTGGGAACTGGAAGTCAAATTGCTTACAGACTGGGAGGGTCCATGTATTGGGTTGATTTTTAATGCTATGTAATCTACATTACCAGTCGTTCTCCATGGACCCGAGGGAGGGTCTACCAAAAATCATGCCTCAAAGTGGCTTAATTAGTAAGATATTAATCAATTTAATTATGTCGTATGAAAGCAAATGAAAATCGCTAAATTTTCAAATTCCATTTTCTTGAAATGCCGGAAATGCGTATTTTGCAAATACGTCAGTATGTGATACGGCCGACGACTTAGTCTCGTTGGTATGGTTAGGTTTTACTTTAATACTAAAACTTTTTATTAAATTGTCTTTTACATTATTTTTAGGTGGATCCTACTTAATGATGGGATGGGGTGGCTTCTTAGGCAAAGTATTTGGGACTGCAACATTTTTTTGCTTGCCGTACCTCAACAACAAAATGGGTCACATTCCGCTATTAGTCGCTGCTTGTATTGGTATTGGTGCCGGTTGTATAATTGCATCTATGACAGAAAATGTAAAGTGGATGGTTATTCCACTACTTTTCAGTGGTAAGCAGTTTCAATAATATCAAATTAAAAAACTGTTCACTCTTAAGCGCTCCACAGACTCCTAGTATTGTACGTACAATATTGTACAGGGTGTATCAAAATGATTGGTACCGGGCTATGTGACATTTTCAAAAATATATCAAAAATATAAAATTGCTAATTCATATAGTTTTTTACTATAAATAGAAAGGGGCATATGTTAACTTATTGATCTAATAATCTGAAGATGATTGGTTGATGGATCTGGCAGCTATTGTCATTTAAACGAAGATCGACGTAATCGTGGTTTTGCTTACACAACACAAGATGAATAGATTCACTGCTTGAACTATTTATTGCATACATACTCTTCAATATCTCACGTCAGTCTACATAACAAAAAAATGCTTTACACATGATAGTTCCTGAAGTTCCGGCCTTACGACTCTGGCAGTATGAGGTGAAGCCCTATCTTGAATGAACTTAACACCTGGGATGAATCCGTTCTGTAACTGCCCATATCAAATTGTAAAACATTGCATGTTATAGCATGTTTGCATGGGATTCTCTGCACTTCTCCATAGCTTCGTGTCAACCAGCGATTCCTTACTATGAATTCACGCTGAAGTGTGGAATACTGTGGAATACTTTTACCAGGTCTAACCTAACCTATACACTGCCAACAGTCTATAGATATTCTGCCACATCATCTACTAGTAATCACAATACTACAATTTAAATTACTGCCCTGGAAGGTGTTGATTCACATTTTTATTGCACCCTACCTAAATTATTCAAGTCAATAATATTACTCTCAACCAATAAATATTGATCAGAACATTTATAGGTATTATGAATGAAGAAATAGGCAAGGAAAAATTCAACATTTCCATGATTTTCAACATATCATTCTCACAAGGTATTTGTAGTAAAATAGAGCTTTGAAAATGGTGCGCTACTGATCCAGCGTTGCGATGAAAAGTGTAAATACACCTACTTTCCTTTAGAATCATGTAACTTCTTAACAATATGTGCTATCTTTATGATCTAAAATTCTTAGAGAAGATAAAACTACTCTAATTACAAATATGTAAACAATTTACCCCAAACTGGTACAAAAACTAGCTTAAAAAATCGGTAAAAATGAAAGTCGTCGGTACCAATCATTTTGATACACCCTGTATGTAACATATATACGTTATTTAATCTATTGCCATTCTATTTCCAGTAATGTTTAAGTTCTAACGAATTTTTGATGACAAAAAATCGATAATATGTTACATGTAATATCTAGCAGAAATATATTATCGATTTTTCGTCATCAAACATTCGTTAGAACTTAAACATTACTGGAAATAGAATGGCAATAGATTATATAACGTATATATGTTACATACAATATTGTACGTACAATAAAAAGTCTGAATACTGCTTTATACTCAAGCAAGAGAATATGTGTCTGATAAAAATATACATTTCCTTTTATTTGCACATTTTTTTTTTTTTGCTTGATCTTTTATATAGGGAGAGCGTGGCGCAATGGTTAGGGTACTTGCCTTTAGTGCATGAGGTACCGGGTTCGATTCCCGGCGGTGGCG
Organism: Amphiura filiformis; assembly: GCF_039555335.1. Taxonomy (NCBI): domain Eukaryota; kingdom Metazoa; phylum Echinodermata; class Ophiuroidea; order Amphilepidida; family Amphiuridae; genus Amphiura; species Amphiura filiformis. Next base: position 71,967 of record NW_027305675.1, read on the forward strand.
ATTTGCTGGGATATTGACTTGGGAAAAAAAAGTCTGAAATTAATTGGCAACTTCTGATTAAATTCAGACTTCCGCTCTCCCCATGGTTCGCTTAGAATTGGGTAAATGAATCATGAAAGTACTCCGTCCTTCGGAGGGGACGTTAAGCCGTCGGTCCCGTGTACAGAGAGCCATACCTGTACATTAGGGTGATTCACAAAAAATGAAATTGGTATTTTATCAACGGGACACCCCCTCATTTTGTTCATTTTGGTAATAAAATTATACCTGCAAAATATGAAAAAATTCAAAAAAGTTTAGGGGTGCTACCGGTCAATGAACTTTTGTACACAAAGTCAATGGGATTTTTTGTCAAAAATTTCAAACGCTTATTTCAGGGCCTAAAAACTCTACCAGGCTTGCAAAACTGAAGTAAATGTTCAATGATATACCTAACTTTGTGAAAACATGGGTTTCTACCAAATTAAAGTTCATAGTTGACTGTAATAATAAAAAATGTTTCAAACGTGACAGAGGGAGTGTAGCTCCAGAAAAGAATACCCTGGGGTATCCCCTGGAATCCCACCAGGCACCCCAAATTTATACCTTATTGAACTGAACTGTTGATAAAAAAAAAGATTAAAATTCTTCACATATTAGTTTACCCCAATGGTGATACCAGCTTTTGAAATCTTATGTAATAGTAACTATCAAAATCCATACATCTGTATCAGGGGTGGTCATTATGGCCATACCTGATGAAGATGTGTATTGTTTGAATTGAATGACCACAGGAAGGATTAGATTCACCATGGTTGAAAAGAAATGTATATAAATTGGGGTCACAACATTGGATAGTGGCCAGTTCAAAACTACATAAATTTTGGCATTTATTTTAAGGACATTACTCACACTATGATCAAATATTTTGGCACAATCAGGAAAATTAACATGGCTTTTTTTGTGTTGTAAAGAAAATGGCTCATAAATCCCATTGACTTTGTGTACAAAAGTTCATTGACCGGTAGCACCCCCTAAACTTTTTTGAATTTTTTTCATATTTTGCAGGTATGATTTTATTATCAAAATGAACAAAAAGAAAACCGAAATACCAATTTCATTTTTTGTGAATCACCCTACTGTACATGTATCTCGCAGCCAGTTTCGAAAAGAGTAGGGTGTTAACCACTGACTGTTCCCAACCCGTCCAGGTGTTCAAGTGGACCCCAATGGAAATAAGCTTCAATAGAGGCTTTCTTGGGTTATCCAGGGTTGTCAAAACCCGAACAAATCAAATCAAATCAAAATCTTTTGTAAATCTTTTTAAATAGACCACTAAAAAACTAACTTAGTTTCTCTAATATTCAGCCTATATCGCACTGAATCACATTAGATGGCAATCTATAGCAGAATATCGGCATGAGTATAGTGCCCTTTTTGCTGCAATGTTAATTAAGGATACTGCTGGTCAATTAATTTTACATCAAGGTTAGTTTTTGTCGCAATTGTCCCCTACATTGGTCAATGTTACGGTTACTGTTGTTTACATGTATGTTACATTAAGGTTACTGTTGGTCAATGTTACATTAAGGTTACTTCTGCTATATTACCCTGCGGGGCCTTATATAAGGGGTCCACATGGAGTGTTTAGTCGTCGTATGGGAGTCGCTGGCATCGGGCCTGTCGGCCCTACGGCCTTGATTTTGTTTGGTTGTTACTGGGGCCCCGGATCAGAAAAAAACATCAAGGCCGCAGTTTGAGCTTGTTGGATATCCATTTTTTCGCGGTTGTTATTCGTAGCCCTACGGGCTAAATTAGTTGCATATCAACATTTCGTGGTTAGTATTTCTTGTTTTATACGCCCCGTCAGCCAGCCCCATACCTCATCTTGCTATTTTACTTACTAAAATACTATACCCCGTTTACACTGGGCAAAAGTCGTAATCGAATTCACTAAAGTCGTGATCGACTTAAGTCGTATCATAAGGGTAAACAGGTACAGTCGTAATTAGTCGTAATTCCAATGATGACTTGTATCATCATTCATTTCAAGTGAATTCGAATAAGTCGTCATTAATTACGACTTTTCGCTAATGTAAACGAACACGTCATTTGAATTCGTGTTTACCTCCGTAACGAGTGACCCCGGCGACATCACTTCCGGTTTTCATACTCATCACCGTGGTAACGTTAATGAACTTGATTGATCGCTGTTTGTTTATCGCCCGGTTTACCGATTACACGGCTTGTTGAAACACAAATCAAATAGGCCTAAAAGCATTTCTAGAATTTTTGTTTACGCATAATACCGTATCTGTGTTTGTGGCGACACCATCATGCCCCCATCATGTTGTTGTTGTTTATGATGAGCGTGACGCAACGACGATGACCCCGGACCGGAAGTTGAAGCTATACGAATTACGATGCACGGGGCGTAAGCAAGGGAATTCGATTTTCACTGAATGCGAATTTGAAATCGAATTAAGTCGATGCAGTGTAAACACCCACCAAACGAATTAATTTGCGGTCGTAATTCAAAATACGGCTTAAGTCGATTACGACTTTCGCCCAATGTAAACGGGGTACTAGTTACTATAATTGTATGGGGTCAAATATTAACGTTTTAATAACGTGTAATAGCTGAACCCCATAGTCCTGCAGAGGACGCTATATTTGATGCTGTATATTCAGTGCAATATAGACTGAATATTGAATGAGATTCAGAGCGAATATTAAAGAGACCAGGTTGGATAACTATAAACGTATAACCAGAGAAAACACTTGAATTGAAAGGGGTCACTCTGTAGTAATGTGGCTTTTAGGGACATCGCCACTTCCGGTTCCGGGTAACGAGAGTCATTTCCCGGTCATGAATCACAATGTCGAAGGTTACGAGGTCATGGATATTAGTGAGGATATGGCTAATTAGCATATATGAATATGTATGTGGGCTTGTCCGGCTTGTCTATAAATTAGTATATTCACGAAATCATGAATATGAATGAGTAAATGTGATCAAAATACAATCGAGAACACGAAACTTAAACAAAAATATGAAGGAAAAAATTTGAAAAAAAGAAAAAAAATCAAAATTGTTTTTTAAAAAGTCACACTTTTGAAAGGTCAACCGGATTTTTTTTCATTTTTTTTTCTCTTAGTAGAAATGCCAATAAATTAACATTTCTGACTAATATGCTTATATAATTATTAATGAGGTGGATGTGCCTAATTAGCATATATGTATTAATGAGGGAGTGTGATCAAAATACTGCCACTGAGTCGTGAAGTCATTACCGACGTTACTATTTAGGGATGTTAATAATTAGAAACATTAGTCCGTAGAGACGATCAATTATTTAAAACGCTTCTACATTGTCAGAGGTGGAAATACACTGTTGATGGAAATGTATTCTCATTGTTTCCAAAAGGCGCTAAAAGGCTGCTTTATGTAAAATTTAATTGCAAATATTCGAAAGGGTAGCAGTAACCTTGCCAATCTAATAACATAGGACCACTAGAATAGTTATAACAATTCTTTGGATATCTTTAAAAAATAATTGCAAATCTCTTTAACCTCCCACCATGCCCACGTGCGAAGAAAAAAACAAGTATAAAAGAAAATAATATTTTTTGTTCCAAAAGGCGCTAAATCCAATGGCAGCCATTTTAAAACTTTGCATTGGTGAATTTTAGGGGACAAAATGATTTTGAAAATCGACAGAAAATAAGTTAAGAGTTATAAACATGTCCATTCCAATGGTTAAATGTCATTTAAACTTTTAAAATCTTAAAATATGCCATAAAAATATGACACAAGGCAGCTATTGGATTTAGCGCCTTTTGGAAACAAACTCTTCATATATCGGCGTTGAAAAACACGGATCGTAACAATTTAAAGGAGTGTTTCGTGATCCTAGCATCCTCTTTTTATGACATTTTTCAGTAGATATCCACGAAAAAGCTTATTTCCAAAATTTCAGTTGATTCCGATTTTGCGTTTGCGAGTTATGCATGATTATGTGTATTACACTGCTCCATAGACAATGTGTTGTAATTTCGTTCTGGTGCACCAGAACGAAATTCAAATTTGGCGATATTTTTGCTAAACGAATTAATCTGCAAGAAATATTTGGTACATAAACATTATGTAGCCAGTGGTATCCAGTGGTGTAAAAATCTCAACTTTTTTTGGGAAAAGTGGGGGGATGAGGCTGTGGATCACGAAATGCCCCTTTAATGGCTTTTGTACAAATATGAAAGATAGGAAGTTACCGGCTTGACCTTATACATCGACTGGCTTATTTGCGAATTACGTCTCTGGTTGTAGTTTAAATACATAAAATAAAAAATAGCATTTCTATGTGATTACCCATCCGAAAACCCTACTTGAATGACTTTCTCCGGATCAACTCTGTATATGTTTTTACACAGCCGTGACGTTAGTCACGGCTGTGTCTTTTTTCTTACAGGTTCTTACACAGCCGTGACGTTAGTCACGGCTGTGTCTTTTTTCTTACAGGTTCTTTACACAGCCGTGACGTTAGTCACGGCTGTGTCTTTTTTCTTACAGGTTCTTTCTTCTTTCTTTCTTCTGCCGACCACTTCATTTGCTCTAGCACTTACATGCTTACACAGATTTTGACCTAACTTGGTCACAACTATCATTGACCATGCCCCAACATGTCATATGAAACTTGTGGGGTCAAATGTCACGCAGGGGTCATAGGGGTCAAAAACGTTATTTCAACTCAAAATGCTTCTTCTCTCACAGGTTACGCAGGACAGTGACACCACTTGCACACATGCATTGTTATTACCCAGTGTCTATGGGGTCCTCACAGATTTGGGGTCAAAGGTCATTAAGGGGTCACTTCCGGTAAAAAACGAAAAACCTTCAAAAATTTTTATTTGCTAAGAAAACCATAAGACAGTAACGGTATGTTCACACATAAATTGTGGTTACCCTGTGTATATGTGGTATTTTTTTTTATTTAGGGTCAAATGTCATTAAGGGGCCACTTCCGGTATAAAACGAAATACCTTTAAAATGCTTCTTCTCCCACAAATTACGTAGGAAAGTGACGCCACTTGCACACATGCATTGTTATTACCCAGTGTCTATGGGGTCCTCACAGATTTGGGGTCAAAGGTCATTATGTGGTCACTTCCGGTATAAAACGAAATACATTCAAAAAATTTTATTAGCTAAGAAAAACGTAGGACAGTAACGGTATGTTCACACATGAATTGGGGTTACCCAATTCATATGTGGTATTTTTTTACTTGGGGTCAAAGGTCATTAAGGGGTCACTTCCGGCCTGAGACGAAAAACCTTCAAAATGCCCTTCTGCCACAAATAACAGCAAAGTGGTGCCACGTACACCCATGCATTGACATTAGCCAATGTCTATGGGCGTTTTCATAAATTTTGGGGTCAAAGGTCATTAAGGGGTCACCACACGGCTGTGTTCGTGGGTTAGACCACAGCTAATTCTTTCTTCTTCTTCTTTCTGCCGACCACTACATTTGCTCTAGCACTTACATGCTTACACCGATTTTGATCTAACTTGGTCACAACTATCATTGACCATGCCCCTACATGTCATATGAAACTCGTGGGGTCAAAGGTCACGCAGGGGTCATAGAGGTCAAAACGTGATTTCAACTCAAAATGCTTCTTCTCTCACAGATTACGTAGGACAGTGACACCACTTGCACACATGCATTGTTATTATCCAGTGCCTATGGGGTCCTCACAGATTTGGGGTCAAAGGTCATTAAGGGGTCACTTCCGGTATAAAACGAGAAAACGTCAACTTTTTTTATTTGCTAAGAAAAACATAGGACAGTAAAGATATGTTCACACATAAATTGTAGTTACCCTGTGTATATGTGGTATTTTTTTATTTAGTGTCAAAGGTCATTAAGGGCCACTTCCGGTATAAAACGAAATACCTTTAAAATGCTTCTTCTCCCACAAATTACGTAGGACAGTGACACCACTTGCACACATGAATTGTTATTACCCAGTGTCTATGGGGTCCTCACAGATTTGGGGTCAAATGTCATTAAGGGGTCACTTCCGGTATAAAACGAAAAACCTTCAAACATTTTTATTAGCTAAGAAAAACATAGGACAGTAAAGATATGTTCACACATAAATTGTAGTTACCCTGTGTATATGTGGTATTTTTTTATTTAGTGTCAAAGGTCATTAAGGGGCCACTTCCGGTATAAAACGAAATACCTTTAAAATGCTTCTTCTCCCACAAATTACGTAGGACAGTGACACCACTTGCACACATGAATTGTTATTACCCAGTGTCTATGGGGTCCTCACAGATTTGGGGTCAAATGTCATTAAGGGTCACTTCCGGTATAAAACGAAAAACCTTCAAAATTTTTATTTGCTAAGAAAAACATAGGACAGTAACGGTATGTTCACACATGAATTGTGGTTACCCAATTCATACGTGGTATTTTTTTTTTTGGGGTCAAAGGTCATTAAGGGGTCACTTCCGGTCTGAGACGAAAAACCTTCAAAATGCCCCTTCTGCCACAAATAACATAGCAAAGTTGTGCCACGTGCACCCATGCATTGACATTAGCCAATGTCTATGGGCGTTGTCATATATTTTGGGGTTAAAGGTCATTAGGGGTCAAAACACGGCTGTGTTCGTGGTCTTAGACCACAGCTAAGTCTAGTTCTTTCTTTCTTCTTCTTCTTCTTTCTGCCGACCACTACATTTGCTCTAGCACTAACATGCTTACACCGATTTTGACCTAACTTGGTCACAACCATCATTGACCATGCCCCTACATGTCAAATGAAACTCGTGGGGTCAAAGGTCACGCAGAGGTCATAGAGGTCAAAAACGTGATTTCAACTCAAAATGCTTCTTCTCTCACAGATTACGTAGGACAGTGACACCACTTGTACACATGCATTGTTATTATCCAGTGTCTATGGGGTCCTCACAGATTTGGGGTCAAAGGTCATTAAGGGGTCACTTCCGGTATAAAACGAAAAAACTTCAAAATTTTTTATTTGCTAAGAAAAACATAGGACAGTAAAGATATGTTCACACATAAATTGTAGTTACCCTGTGTATATGTGGTATTTTACACAGCCGTGACGTTAGTCACGGCTGTGTCTTTTTTCTTACAGGTTCTTTCTTCTTTCTTTCTTCTTCTGCCGACCACTACATTTGCTCTAGCACTTACATGCTTGTACCGATTTTGACCTAACCTGGTCACAACCATCATTGACCATGCCCCTACATGTCATATGAAACTCGTGGGGTCAAAGGTCAAGCAGGGGTCATAGGGGTCAAAAACGTGATTTCAACTCAAAATGCTTCTTCTCTCACAGATTACGTTGGAGAGGGACACCACTTGCACACATGCATTGTTATTATCCAGTGTCTATGGGGTCCTCACAGATTTGGGGTCAAAGGTCATTAAGGGGTCACTTCCGGTATCAAACGAAAAACCTTCAAAAATTTTTATTTGCTAAGAAAAACATAGGACAGTAACGGTACGTTTACAAATAAATTGTAGTTAATCTGTGCATATGTGGTATTTTTTATTTAGGGTCAAAGGTCATTAAGGGGCCACTTCCGGTATAAAACGAAATTCCTTTAAAATGCTTCTTCTCTCACAAATTACGTATGACAGTGACCCCACTTGCACACATGCATTGTTATTACCCAGTGTCTTTGGGGTCCTCACAAATTTGGAATCAAAGGTCATTAAGGGGTCACTTCCGGTATAAAACGAAAAACCTTCAAAATTTTTTATTTGCTAAGAAAAACATTGGAGGGTGATGGTATATTCACACGTGAATTGTGTTTACCTATTGTACATGTGGTATTTTTTCATTTGGGGTCAAAGGTCATTAAGGGGTCACTTCCGGTCTGAGACGAAAAACCTTCAAATTGCCCATTTCTGCCACAAATAACATAGCAAAGTGGTGCCACTTGCACCCATACATTGACATTAGCTAATGTCTATGGGCGTTTTATACATTTTGAGGTCAAAGGTCATTAAGGCGTCAAAACACGGCTGTGTTCGTGGTCTTAGACCACAGCTAAGTCTAGTTGTATTTAGTGTCAAAGGTCATTAAGGGGCCACTTTCGGTATAAAACGAAATACCTTTAAAATGCTTCTTCACCCACAAATTACGTAGGACAGTGACACCACTTGCACACATGAATTCTTATTACCCAGTGTCTATGGGGTCCTCACAGATTTGGGGTCAAATGTCATTAAGGGGTCACTTCCGGTATAAAACGAAAAACCTTCAAAATTTTTTATTTGCTAAGAAAAACATAGGACAGTAACGGTATGTTCACACATGAATTGCGGTTACCCAATTCATACGTGGTATTTTTTTTATTTGGGGTCAAAGGTCATTAAGGGGTCACTTCCGGTCTGAGACGAAAAACCTTCAAAATGCCCCTTCTGCCACAAATAACATAGCAAAGTTGTGCCACGTGCACCCATGCATTGACATTAGCCAATGTCTATGGGCGTTGTCATATATTTCGGGGTTAAAGGTCATTAGGGGTCAAAACACGGCTGTGTTCGTGGTCTTAGACCACAGCTAAGTCTAGTTTCTTCTTTCTTTCTTTCTTCTTCTTTCTGCCGACCACTACATTTGCTCTAGCACTTACATGCTTACGCCGATTTTGACCTAACTTGGTCACAACCATCATTGACCATGCCCCTACATGTCATATGAAACTCGTGGGGTCAAAGGTCACGCAGGGGTCATAGGGGTCAAAAACGTGATTTCAACTCAAAATGCTTCTTCTCCTACAGATTACGTATGACGGTGACCCCACTTGCACACATGCATTACTATTACCCAGTGTCTATGGGGTCCTCACAGATTTGGGGTCAAAGGTCATTAAGGGTTCACTTCCGGTATAAAACGAAAAACCTTCAAAAATTTTTATTTGCTAACAAAAACATAGGACAGTAACGGTATGTTCACACATAAATTGTAATTACCCTGTGTATATGTGGTATTTTTGTATTTAGGGTCAAAGGTCATTAAGGGCCACTTCCGGTACAAAACGAAATACCTTTAAAATGCTTCTTCTCCCACAAATTACGTAGGACAGTAACACCACTTGCATACATGCATTGCTATTATCCAGTGTCTATGGGGTCCTCACAGATTTGGGGTCAAAGGTCATTAAGGGGTCACTTCCGGTATAAAACGAAAAACCGTCAAAAATTTTTATTTGCTAAGAAAAACATAGGACAGTAACGGTATGTTCACACATGAATTGTGGATACCCAATTCATATGTGGTATTTTTTTATTTGGGGTCAAACGTCATTAAGGGGTCACTTCCGGTATAAAACGAAAAACCGTCAACATTTTTTATTTGCTAAGAAAAACATAGGACAGTAACGGTATATTCACACATGAATTGTGGGTACTCAATTCATATGTGGTATTTTTATTTGGGGTCAAATGTCATTAAGGGGTCACTTCCGGTCTGAGACGAAAACCATCTGCCACAAGTAACATAGCAAAGTGGTGCCACATGCACCCATGCATTGACATTAGCCAATGTCTATGGCCGTTTTCATATATTTTGGGGTCAAAGGTCATTAGGGGTAACAACACGGCTGTGTTCGTGGGTTAGACCACAGCTTAGTCTAGTGTTTTTTGTTTTCAGAGATCGCCACCGCTATTTTCACACAGTCGCAAGGAGCGTTCCTCGGAAATGCTGTAGAAAGCCAGTACCAAGCCACTCTGCAGTCTTTAATGTCAACATTAACATTTGGAGTAGGAAGAGGAGTAGGCAGTTTACTTGGCGGGAATCTGATTGAAGATATATCCCCTGCGATGTCTTACTACATATTTGCAATTATTTCATTTATTATGGCAGTGTTTTTAATACTATCTCAATTATTTGTTAAAGCCACGATGTAACATTTACAAAAAAATGTATCTCTTTTCACAAAATGTTTATTTCCTTGTCAAATAATGTCCCCTTTTAATTTTGATCCGAACAGATTAGGCAAAACAAAAAAAATAGTTATTTAATACCAGCACATGTGACGTCATGGTGCTCTGTCAATCGCGAGTCTGTACAATATGTACACTCTTGTTCCGGCAGTTAACAGTCGCCAAGTATAAGAAGAAAAGTTTAAGATTTTTAAACAATTAATGTTCAAAGGCGTGATTTTGCGCTTAATCTGCAAAGTTTAACGTATGTTAAAAGACTGTTAAACTCGAGCGTATAAAGGTGGTTAATTTTTGTTACGTTAAAAGGCGTTAAACTGTGTAATGTTTAGTGGAATTGTACTTTACCTGTTTAACGATACATCTCGCGCCACGGAATTTTAACCAATTATTGTTTAAAATGACAAAAGCAAATGGCGGCCACGAGTGAATGCTGGTCGTGCTGCTTATGGTCTCTTGAAACTTCGTTCAAATAGGTAGGTTTGAGTCAATCAGGTTGCACCAAACTCGAGATTCGTTTGATAAGTTATGCATAGACATCGTTGAGACATAAAGGATGGATATTGATGCGTTCATTTGCTAGATTTAACAACGTCATTGGGATTGACATTCTAGCGATACTGTACTCTACTGTTCTATATACGTGCACGGTACATGTATATCACCAATGTGTGTACCGCGATGTTCAGTTTTGGGCATACGCACAGTAGCTTACAATGTAGACGAGATGCATTGAAGTATCGGTATGCTGGATACCGTATCGAGTGTGTGAATTTATTAGCGTTGATGTATTGTATTTTAGCATTGTATCGTAATGCATGCGAGAGAGAAAGGCTTACTAGATTTTAATTTTTACTCGGATACATTGCCCGGATACATAGCGGGTTGAACTGATAAAAAAAACTTTATGCATGAAATTGTATTTTTGAACGAATCTCACAGTTGACCAAGATCTGATGACTTCAAATCTATCATGAATTATGTTTCAGTATAAAATTTAAAAAAGAAAGAAAGAAAGAAAGTCCCAATCATAATTAAATCCAATATAACCATTGATTAAGCAGTTGTATTTCTTAAAAAATCCTTAGATAAAATAGAACAGATAAATCATTATCTGTTTAGAGTTATTAAGCAAATATTGATTAAAAGACCTTAAACAACCTAGTTTTAACCAACTATTGATTTGAGCCTTAAACAACAAGAAAATTAAGGGCCCTTAACCAATAGTTCGACGAGAGGACCACGTAACTAACACGAGTTTAAGATTGATTAAGATTGTTTAAGACTTTTTTAATTGGCGAAATAAGAGTGTAGGGGAGAGCGGGGAGTGTTCACCCTATATTTTTCTGCAGCCTATTTAGCAGGAGTATACAGGTCATTAATTCTCTTCTGGGGAGTCACTAAATTTGTTGCAGGGGTCGGGTCAGGGTAAAATGGAGGGGTTCAAAGTGAGCTTAAACGTATCATGTTTACAACTTCGTGGAGATCATGGATTAGGACATTTCAGTTTTACCTTGTTTAATGTTATAATTATAAATATTTTGCACAATATGCTGATGGGGCAGGTCCGCCCTCCAGTTTGGGGAAAGTCCGCCCGGGGAAGATATAGGGAGAACATGCCCGATCCTCAAAAGGGCGAACGTGCCCCTTGTGCACATTTTTTGTATTTTCTTCAGGGTATGCAAAATACAAATCGAATAAGGAGTTTATAACTGCATTAAATCTTTGACAAATCCCATATGCTTCCAATACTGATTTCCATTAAAACCATCTGTATAGGCATATTTATGTATCAATGATAATACAACATTATTATGCAAGAAAAAAAATACGTTTTGGTGTATTTTTTTTGTTTTGGCTGTAGTTTCATGAACACGTCCCTATATGTCGCGTAGCTAATATGAGAAGTTTATAATGGCCTATATGTCACCTAATTTTGCCATCATCAAGATCAAATTCCCCGATGGCCGTATATAGTGCTGAGAAACCCCGGGTGAGAAACAAGGGTGGGCTAACCAGCTCCAAGGCGAACACGCCCCGCCCCGCTTCCCTGTTTATAAATACATGCCAAATATTTTGTCAACACTCAGATAACGTTACGTTAGATTGTTTTGGAATTCGTATTGTGCATGCTTATACACGCCTGCATTTGTGCTACTTACGTCGGAGAGCAACAAAATATTCTAATTCTGTGTGCGTGGTCTGAACCAAAGGTCTGTAGTGCAAAGCGCCTTTTTGTCTAGTGTTAAGGGCTGGGGTATGAATGTTTGGACAGTATTTATTTTGGGACATTCTGAATACGAAGAATGTCATTCTGATATCAAATAATTTAGATTTTTTGAAATTCGCAATTTAATACACATTTTATGCCAAATCATTAAAATTGATATTTTTGATATTTAACAGTACTTGAAGTAAACTTTATAAATCTGATGATTTATACTTAAAGTGTATGTAGGTGGGATGAAAAGTTGACGATCAATTGAAAATTTTGACCTTTCGTATAGAAGATATGGACTTTTTTTCTCAATATTCCAAAAAAATTAGGTCTTTTTGTGAAAAAAATCCATATCTTCAATATGAAAGGTAAAATTTTCAATTGACCGTCGGCTTTTCCTTCCTGCTACATACACTTTAAGAATATATCATTAGATTTATATAATTTACTTCTAGGACTGTTATATATCAAAAATTTGAAAAATATCAAATTTTTATAATCTGTCATAAAATTTGTATTATAGTATGATTTTCAAAAAATTAAAATTATTTGATATCAGAAAGACATGCTTCGTATTCAGAATGCAATTCGATAGATCTGAGGTGCTCTCATCCCGCGGGGGGGGCACTCCTATCTGAAATGGCAGAGATGTGCCTCGGCCATGTTAAAAGTAGAGGGCATTCAGGTCAAATGTACAATACAAAAATATGGGGTCATTCAGTACACAACCTGAATAAAAATGGGGTCATTCGGTATGAAACTTTGAAAAAAGGATGGTCATTGGGGTAACAAAAAGTAAAATGGGAGTCATTGAGTACAGGATTGCCAAAAGAGTATCATTAAGTACACATAAATAAGTGCCAAACTGCGTAAAACAACTTGGCCACCTTGGAAATGTGAAAATCTCATTATTTCTGGAGGAGAACACAAATACCACCTAAATTTGGGAATTAAAAGGGGGTCATTGGGTATAGCAGGAAATAGAAAAAGGGGTCATTGAGTACATGGATTTTTTTTAAAGGGGGTCATTGGGTAATAGGTGGGACCATAACACAAATTTTAAGGCAGGACAATAGAAACCACGTGACCAAATTAAAACCAAAACTAAAACTATATATTTGAAATGAGGCAGTGCCTCATTTCAAATATATAGTTTTAGTTTTGGTTTTGGTTTTGGTCACGTGGTTTCCTATTGTCCTGCCTAACCACTTGAATCACAAGATATCGAACTCTTTGTTTCTACCTTTTGTTTAAAACTAAACATTTGTGACAGGTAGTTTCGGTTTTGGTTTCAGTTTCTTATAAGTGGTGTGACGAATAAAATTACAGGATTTTCGAGTTACCTGATCTAAGTATACAAAAGAAATGTTTAAATTTCGCAGTGCAATATTCACGAGCAGAGAAGTCGATCAAAACAGTCTACATTTGAAAGCATTGATTTAGTTTGAAAGCATTGGCTTGAGACTACGAAATAGCCTAAGCTGATTTCACTGTGAAAATATAAAGACCATCGAAATATTTGCATTCGACATTACAAAAGGGTCCACTACTGTAATTGTATAGGTGCTATAAACAAAATCGATTCATGTCCTTAATCCCATGTACCAGAATCGATGGAAGGCGATTATATGACCTCTAATAACCTAATGACTTTTACTGAAGCAATTTTTACTGCAAAAAGTAGAAGATAGAGGGGGAAGAGATTGAGTGTGTGTGTGTGTGTGGGGGGGTTGGAGGGCAAGGGGATATGGGCCGGGAGAGAGAAAACATATGAGAGAGAGCATTGGAAGTGAAAGAGAAGGGGAGGAGTGCTGGAGATGAAGATATCGAATGTAGGGGAGGAGGAGGGGAAAGGGATAATTTAGGAAAGAAGTGGTTATATAGGAGGGGAGCCCCTCTTAAAGAGGTATGGGTTGTGCTTCCTGGGATAATAAACTAATTCATAATCAAATCATCTCCATGCATCGTTTATGTTTCATACAAACAAATTCCCCCACCCCACCCCATCCTTCAGTATACTCGCATGTATATGATTTCTAGGCCTAGAACTCGTGAGTGTAATATGCCACCTACCTTCGACAGAGAGCATCAACTGTCGTCCGCGGGATAGATTTCCGATATCAATCATGATAATAATTATGTTAGCACAATAGGCTATTGTATACTTCTGGTTATATACCCTATACTGTGTCCTCCCAGCATAATAGTGTTATGATTGCAGATCAGATCAGCTCTACTTTTTAATCCCTTGATTTTTGGTTTCTGAACAAAAGAGAAACCAAAACTATATATTTGAAATGAGGGAGTGTAGACGCTTGTAAACTTTGATCATTCTTTTGTCTACATTGTGTTTTCACGGAGGGTGTAAAACGGGTGATGGAATGCAGTTTAAAATTTCCGCCAAGGCCGAATCATTTCACATTTTGAGTGCATTGTAGCCGACGGCTAGCGGCTACCCATGGAGCTATTATAAGATGGAGAGGAAATAGATTACGTAACGCATTGAAACCTTGTGCCGATTTGAAATCTGACAAGCTATTCATCGAAAGGTACCTTTTGTTTGGGACAAAGGGCTTCCGCCATTAAATCAGTAATTAGCTGACCCGACATGTATTAACGCTTTGCCTAGCAGGCTACTGTCAATAAGTGATCAAATGAAAGTCGCGTGAAAGCGCTTAATGGAACGAAAAGTACCTATTGTTATACATAAACCCAAGGGTGTGATTGAGTAGCCGTAAGCACAAAAGGCACACATTAGCCGCTAATGCATATTTCGTTGTCACCCCACTGACATTAGGTGCTTCATTTAAATAAATTGAATGCGCTTGCTGAATGATTACGCATCAAGGCTGCCATGTGTCTGCATGTCAATAGTACAATAATGGTATTAAATAGCTACGTCCCGGGAGCTACGTATACATGTAACATATAATAAGTATACCGGTATAGGCCTATATAAAAGTTGTTTTACAAATTGAGATTTTATTTTATTTTATTTTAAGAAGGGGAATATCATAATCAGTGGCGTACTGAAGGGGCAGCTCTTCTGTGAGAGGTCTTGGGAGGGGATGAGGGTGGAGGAGGGGATATGAAGAATGAGAGGGGACTGGAGGAAGAGAGAAAGAGGAAGAAATAAAGAGAAATAAATAAATAGACGTAAATAAATAGAAAGGTAAGGAAAATGATAGGAATGAGAGGGGATGGAGAAGTAAAGGGAGATAAGAAGAGGGAGTGATACTTTAGCAAGTACAGAGAAAGGAAAAGAAATGAATGACAAATAAATGTAGGCCTTTTATAATAATTATTATTATAGAAACTAAACACAGCCCCCCCCCACACACACACATAGGCCTAACACTAACAGCACTATAGGCAGCCATTCGATGATGGCAATGGCTTTATGCGTTACGTATTTAAAACGCCCAGTCAGATGTATTTTACACCTGCAAAGCACAAGTCATCCAATTTCGAAAATTGGACGTTGAATGTACACTCTCATGAATATTGATTGGCAACATTTTCCAATATGTCAGCGCTCAAATCGGACACAATAGAACAATAGACCATTCAGTGCGTTGCGGCTACCCAACTAAAGGCTGCTAGTCAGGTGTAGGAATGTGTGGATTTGGATTCGTCTATACAAATGTGTCGCTGTGTGTAAAATTCTAATCCTAAATCGTGCCGTATATCATTCTAAATGCCATTATGAACCCAACACATGCACCTCAAATCAAAATCCAACCTAGTCCAAGGGTCCCTTCAACGTACTATATTAATAGAGGTCCTGCATCTGCATGATTTTATGTTATTTATGTGAGGCCCACATACAATGTTCAACACAAAGTGAACGATGCTATAACTTGGAGGGCAAACCAACCAACACCGCCCAATTCGACTGACGTGTGTGCAATGTGGGAAGCTATGGGGAAATTGATCAATTTTTTCAAAAAATATGTCATTAACGCTAATTAAATATGCAAATTAGCTAATTAATATGCAAAAAAATATGGGAAAGTACTTCTTGTCATATGCTTCCTAGCTGATGATAGTATGAAGTTGCTGTGATATATGGTTACTGAGATGCTGTAATCCCTGGTATTCCACCTTAATAGAGGAACAGTTTGAGACATCTTACAATGTTTCATGTGGAAATCAACATTTGACCTTTATATTTTGGGTATTCAAGCACCATACATCACAGCTATATAGTCAAATTATACTTTTTCTGAATCCTTATAAAAAGGCAAATACTTGTGGGGTCCCTTACCTAAAAAACTAGCATTCCCTAAGCACTCACTAGGCATTCCATTGAATGGTAAAGAACCGGTAATGAATGCCTAAATGGTGAATGCCTCCAATACTATAACATTGAGTTAATAAGCGGTTGTTAGCACTCAACCGCCTGTTTGCTAGCCCTCGACCGCTTGTAGCGGTTCATAAGTGGTTCATAAGCCCTCCTCAGAGGCGAAATATGTAAATGAGCTAAGCACTCGAACCACTAAGGAGGCATTCAAACCACCAAGGAGGCATTCAAACCGCCTAGCATTTAAACCACCTAGGAAGCATTCGAACCGCTTGGCAAGCATTCCAACCGCCTAGGAAGCATTCCAACCGCTAGGAAGCATTCCAACCGCTAGGAAGCATACCAACTGCCTCAGAAGCATTCCAACCGCCTACAGGTTAGCACTCGAACCACTTATTTAGCCCTCAACCGCTATAAGTGGTTCGTAAGTGGTTCATAAGCCCTCCTCAGAGGCGAAATATGTAAATGAGCTAGGCCCTCGAACCACTTAGTGGCATTCCAACCGCCTATGAAACACTCCAACCGCCAATGAAATTTCCAATCGCCTCAGAAGCATTCCAACCGCCTATAGGCATTCCAACCGCTTATAGGCATTCCAACCACTTACAGGTGAAGCACTTGAACCACTATATAATTATATAGCTATGATGGCTAAGCAATTATACGAGAGTGACGAATAGGAATATAATGCACTGCAGAAAATTGCACATGGTAAGCCCAGAATATACTCCATTTTTTATCCATTGTGACAGACGTAGATCGAGGCATTTAGTTCAGTACAGCGTCTGTCTTTGTCGAGTCTATGATACTTTTAGTGTGGACACTAGTGGAGATGTGACTCCAAGTTCTTCTGGTTGAACGATATAATTGTCAAATCAGCTTAGAATTCAGTATTGACATCAATTGAGTGAACGCAAAGATGTAACATCTGGTGGCTAAATCACATCCGATGGATAAATCACTGCGTCTTTTATGGAAAAAAGTGATTAAATTTGTGGCTTGGGCCTTCCAATTCAAATGCAAACTATGCTTCAATGAATTCCCATCACATAAAGGTAGTTGCTTTAGCCCTCTAATCACACGGTTGTATTAGCCCTTGAACGAATATGTCAGAATCAAAGGATACCATTATTATTGTCTCAATTAACACACAAACCATATGCAAACACCAGAAAGCTGGCCACTGCTATGGTTGTTATATAGTTTATCTTTTTTATTCTGTGATGTAATTCTCCAAATTGACTCCAAAAAACAAATTAAATAATTCTTATCAACAACTATGGAGGTCCAAACTATTCCCTTCATAATAAATGAAGTCAAAAGTGAAAAAGGCAATTTCCCTAATTTTGAGCCATATGAGTGCTTTTTTTGAGGATTTGTGCATGGTATAAATGTACACTGTTATTATTAATGTTAATAATAATGCCCCTAATAAATAGCTCCTCCTTCCTAACACTAGACCATTCCATATTTCAAGAAACTGCCTACATAAAAACCTATATTCAATGTTACATCTAGTCATATTTTAGCTTACCTATACTACACCATCCATATTGTGGCATATTATTGCACACAAACATAACTACATGTATGATGTTGTCCACATAATCAGCATTGTCATGTAACATCCCAAATGTAAAGAGTGAAAAATAAGGCCTATAATAAAGCTGGAAACATGAAAGGATTAAGATTCAATCATCTCTGCATTCACACCGGTTCAAAATGGCAGTTAGAAATATATTCCCATCATGCACCTGTTTGACCCTTAGGTCAACCACTAAGGAATGCTAGTCAAGGCTATTAGCAGAATGCCTAATTGAATGGAATGCCTATTACTTAGAAATTTTTTAACCGAATGCCTAATACTTAGACATTTTTCAGTGGAATGCCTATTACTTTAAAAAATTTTAACCGAATGCCTAATACTTAGAAATTTTTCAGTGGAATGCCTATTACTTAAGAATTTTTTAACCGAATGCCTATGACTTACCCGAATGCCACTGAGTGCCTATAGCAAACCGCCTAATCCTAGAACCACTTAGTTATGAATGCTTAGGAATGCCTAAGTTAATAGTATTGAGCTTTAACGAGGGCTTAATGAGTAAATAGGCATTCGGTAGCATTCTTGTGAGGCATTCGGAATGCCTGTGAACCAGCTCTATAGGCATTCATTAGCTGCTGAGTGCTAGTGACGACCTAGTACCGCTATCCTTGGCACTCGAGGGCTTGGCGAATACCTACAGAATGCCAAATAGGCATTCATGTTTGGTAAGGGGTTCCAAAATAAGATTCGAGCGATGTTTAAATTGACTCCGTATAACCATTACCCTATATACTGGGACCCTTTGTAGCAGATTAAGTTGGCCAACCAGAGGTCATTTATGACCCATAGAAAACACCTATATTGGCCAACTTTTATAACGCAACATGACACTTGCTTCCCTGATATGGACGACTCCAAAGTAATACACGTAAGATTGGTATTAAGTCAAAACACACAGTACTTTACCGTACTGGTTTAACTCGTGAGATCTTGAGATGGTTCTGCATGTTATACTGTTTATTTTCTTTACATTTTCTTTCTTTAAATTTATACTAGCCACTGTTTTACTAGCACATTCAACACAAATTAAAGGCATAAAAAAAAAAAAAAAAGACACGGTCGGGACCAGAGTACACGGTCGGTCGGACGTGGACAAACAAACCATTTTTTGGCCTTATTCTAGAGCGCATTTTATGTTAATGAGCGAGCATAACGTGTATTCAAAGGTGATCGAAATTTTTTCATACTTTGCTTTTACTTTTGTAAGGGACCGATCGTTATTTACGGCAGGGGGGGGAATGGGTGTTTTGGCAAAAATATCAAAAAAAAATTTCGCGTTCCCCCCCTCGCGTCCGCTCAAAATTTTCGCGTTCCCCTTGTTTTCCCAATTTTCTCCATTTAAAATTTAACAATCCCCCTCCTGGTTCAACTAAAATTTCAGGTTCCCCCTCAAGACCACAAAAAATTTCGTGTTCCCCCTAAATTTACCCATTCCCCCCCTGCCATAAATAACGATCGCTCCCTAACGATTACAGTATTTGGACAGTCGGGATCATTGGTCAATTTGGTTGATATGATTTGTTGTCTTTGTCCACAACGTGTCGACGTCGGGATTGACTTTTCCCCGACATTTCGCCAAGCCAAAAGCTTGCCCACAACAGCCCTACCCCCTGGCAAAATATTGGGAGGGATTTATCCCCCCTCCCGGATCTACGCCTATGTCACACACACCACTAGTACACTGCAATAAGGCATTTTTCCTTTGGATGACCCACAAAAAAAACCAGACATTCTGCAAAAGACATCTTACAATTCTATTAAAAATTGGACAATTATGAAAAACAATCAGACAATATACATGTAACTGAAGACAGAATTAAAAAGACTTGTTTGCATATGACGTTCTGTCAACCAGACCAAAATGCCATACTCTGCAGGTCAGCAACCAATCACACAGCGCCTCAAGTTGACCCGACATCAATTGTCATTGCTGAATTGTAGCTGGCAGCTTTTGAGGTTTGCTGTATTCGGTCATATCAACAGCGTGTACCGGTATGTCTAAAAAATTGTTCGATTGGCGTAACATAAAAAATATAGGGTAGGTCGGTCGGCAATTACTTTTCTTTTTTTTTTATCATTATTGGAACTTTTTTTTTAATTAATTTTTTTTTTTACAAAATAATACGAAAAATTCTACGGTCGGGCCTATTTTTTAAGGTCGGTCGGGTTAGCCAATCAAACAATTTTTTAGTTAATTAATTAATTCATTTTTTTTAAAGGCCTAATCATAATGGTCATTGAGAAGGTTTTTCTTTGTTGTGAATGTGTCTTATGTGTGATTTGAGGTTAGCACGTCGTGCAAAGCATTTCTGACAATACTCACACTGATATGGCTTCTCTGTGCTGTGCACTATCATGTGGCGTTTCAAACTCCTCTCTGCAGAGAGACATTTTCCACACTGATCACATTTATATGTTTTCTCTTTGATGTGAATGTCCATAATGTGTAGCTTGAGCCTGGCGTTATCTGAAAAGCATTTCTTACAATAATCACATTTTGGTTTCACTCCTGTGTGAATTCTTATGTGCTTTTTGAGATCTGTGTTCATGGGGAAGCATTTCCCACAATACGTACATTGATATGGTTTCTCTTCGGTGTGCTTTCTAAGAATGTGTATATTCAAAGAACTAATTTCTGCAAAGGATTCCTGACAATGCATACATTGATAAGGTTTCTCTTCGGTGTGCTTTCTAAGAATGTGTCTATTCAAACGACTAATTTCTGCAAAGCATTCCTGACAATGCATACATTGGTAGGGTTTCTCTTTGGTGTGAGTTCTTAAGTGTTTTGTGAGTGCATGTTTCACGACGAAGATCTTCCCACAATACGTACATTGATAAGGTTTCTCTAGGCTGTGCCATCTCTTAATATGGATTTTGAGGTTATTACTTCTCGTAAAGCGTTCCTCACAATGCTGACACTGATATGGTTTCTCTTTGGTGTGAATTCTTCTGTGCATTGTGAGTTCTGCGTTATTGAAAAGGATTTTCCACAATATTCACATTGATAAGATTTCTCTTGTGTGTGAATTCTTAAATGTGCTCTTTTAAACAAATATTGTGCGAAAAGCATTTCTGACAATGCTCACACTGATGCGGTTTCTCTTTGGTGTGAGTTCGTATATGGACTTTCAAGTTCCAATTTCCTTTAAAACATTTCCCGCAATATTCACACTGGAGAGATTTCTTGTGGATATTTTTTAAATGCTCCTTGAGGTAAACGCTATCTGCAAAGCATTTCTGACAGTACTCACACTGGTATGGTTTATCATTCTTGTCCATGTGGGATTGTAGGTGGCGTGTCAAATTCGCCTGTATTAAGAAGCATTTCTGACAATGTTCACACTGATACTGCTCCCTTATGGTGTGAGTTATCATGTGTCGTTTGAGCCCTGACCTATCAGTAAATCGTTTTTTACAATACTTACAAGAAGGTTTCTCCTCTTCCTTGGGAGGCTCCTCTTCCTTGGGATGCTTCTCTTCCTTGTGATTATTTCCGATGTGTCTTTTCAGTTTAAATGTGGACACAAAACGTTTCTGGCAATACTCGCACTGGTAGGTATTCTCTACAGTATGAGTTCTTAAGTGCCGTTTGAACCTAGTACTATGCCAAAATTGTTTGTTACAATACTCACACTGATAGGATTTCTCTTCCTTGTGAGTTCTAATGTGTGATTCCAGTTTGTGTTTGGATGCAAGATGTAACTGGCAATACTAGCATTGGTGGGATTCCTCTTTGGTATGAGTTTTTAAGTGTTGTGCGAAGCTACCCCTATGCCCAAATCGTTTTTGACAATACTCACACTGATAGGGTTTCTCTTTGGTATGAGATCTGATATGTATTTGAAGGGTTGCCTTTCGAGCAAATCGATTTTGACAATACTCGCACTGATAGGGTTTCTCTTTGGTGTGAGTTCTGATATGAATTTGAAGGGTTGCCTTTCGAGCAAATCGATTTTGACAATACTCACACTGATAGGGTTTCTCTTTGGTGTGAGCTATATGCAGTTCAAGTGTTTCCTGTAGATCAAAATATTTCTGACAACACTCGCACTGATATGGTGTCTCTATCGTGTGAGTTTTGATATGTCGTGTTAGGCTAGTACTATGAGCAAATCTTTCTCGACAATGCACACACTGATACAGTTTCTCTTCCTTGTGATGTGTGCTTATGGTGTGTGCTTTCAATTTGCATTGGGATTGAAAACATTTCTGACAATCGTCACATTGATAGCGTTTCTCTTTGGTGTTAGCTTTAATGTGGTATTTGAGATTTCCACTATATACAAATCGCTTTTGACAATACTCGCACTGTTTCTCTTCCTTGTGAGTTCTGATGTGTGATGTCAGTTTGCAATTGGATGCAAAACATTTCTGACAATGGTCACATTGATAGCGTTTCTCTTTTGTGTTAGCTTTAATGTGGTATCTGAGATTTCCACTATATGCAAATCGCCTTTGACAATACTTACACTGATAAGAATTTTCTTCCTTGTGGGTCCTGATGTGTGCTTTCAGTTTGTACATGGCTACAAAATCTTTCTTACAATAGTCGCATTGATAGGGTTTCTTTCTGGTATGAGTTTTAATATGCATTTTGAGTTTGAAATTGGATACACACGATTTCTGACAATATTCACATTGATAGGGTTTCCAGTTGGTGTGAGTTATGATGTGTGCTTTCAATTTGCATTGGGATGGAAAACATTTCTGACAACGGCCACACTGAAAGGGTTTCTCTTTGTAGTGAGTTCCACAAATATTTGCTTTCTTAAGTGTGCTATATTTCATTCTGTGTCTGCGTTTATGCTGTGAAAGTTTGTCAAAAGAGCCAAAACCTGTTCTGCAGATTGTACATCTGAGTGGTTGTAACATTGATGCCATTCTCTTGTGGTGACGGTCACTCTATATTGGTACACACGTAATTTGTCTGCATTAAAAAAACCCACAAAATACACATGAATAATATTAAACCTTAAGGAATGGGATATTAACGTTTAACGATGTTTTCACATATTTTTTGTTGGAGCTGAGAGTCAGACCTATCGAATTGCATTCTGAATACGCAGAATGTCCTTGTTTAATGAAATTCGCGATATAATACAAATTTTATGACAAATTATTTAAATTTATTTTTAAAATTTTTGATATTTAACAGTCCTGGGAGTAAACTTTATAAACCTATACTGAAATTGTTTGTAGCTGGCAGTGGCGTACCGTGGCCGCCCCAACCCCGGGGGGCTGAAGAGGAAACAATTTTGCCGCCTCTTCTTTAACAGCCCGAAAAGGTTGACCCAATTTTTTTCACGGTCGTTTGAAAAAATGAAGAGCAAAAAAAAAAAAAAAAAAAGGATTTTAAGCGCTAGCGCCCTAAAAGCAACCTTTTTTCAAATTTTTTTATGCTTTTTCAATTTTTTGCGCCCTTTTTTATTTGCTAATTCGTTTTGCCGCCCCATTCATTTTTGCCGCCCCTGTTTTTGCCGCCCCTTCTTCTTCCGCCGCCCCTTCGTTTTTGCCGCCCCCTACTTTGACCCCGGGGGGCTGGCGCCCCCAAAGCCCCCAAAATACGTGCATGGCTGGTATGAAAAGCCGACGATCAATTGAAAATTGTTACCTTTCATATTATTAATATACATTTATTTCCCCAAAAGGCCTAATTTTTTTGTTTTGGGGGATGTTCAATACGAGAGGTCAAAATTTTCAATTGATCTTCGGCTTTTCTTCCCAGCTACATACACTTAAAGTACATATCATTAGATTGATAAAGTTTACTTCAAGGACGGTTAAGTATTAAGAATATCATTTTTAAATCATTTACATATTTCTTCATATTCAAGAATATTTATGATCTCTTTCAACCTGCAGATTAAAAAAGTATTTAAAAAAATGTGTGATGTACGTTTTCTCCAGTAGTTTTTCACTAAGCTCATTTGTTGTGTGATGTGTAAATGTTTACCGCATGGCCAGTAGTGGTTTTTTCCAGTTTTGGATTTTTTTTCTTTGTAAGTAAAAAAAAAAGTCTAATGCGCAAAATACGCCGCAGTCACAAAAACGTAATGCGCGCGCTACAGGAAACAAACTTGTGTTTTTCTTTGGCCTAAGCCTCCGACTTTGCAACATCATTGTACACGCAAGCTCGTCAAAGGTCAAAGGTCATAGGTTTACCGCAAAATATTGTAGGTACCGGTATACACCACATTTCGCCATAATATATTCTAGAAACGCTTGCTGTTAGAATAAGAAAAATTTTAATTGTAATTATTGCACAGGTCACGGCGACCCTGTGACCTTTCCGGAAAAAGCCGAGTGGCAGGTTTTTCAAATAAATATTTTCTGTGTAAAAACTGTACCATCAGATAGGTAATGGATAATATGAATATTAACTGTACATCTATCACAACAATTTTTGATAACAACTTGCGTCACAATTGATCTAGTATAGAAGGTAGAGAATTTATTTCAATCTTATATACGCCATTTTTTTTTTGGAATTAAGTGAAAATTAATTCTGTAAAACTGCATTTTTTAATGTAATTTTCACATTAGACCCGACAAAAGATTACCGTTTTGTTGTTATGATAATCTAATCTTTTGATTTTGTAAATAAAATTAGGGGTCTAATGTGGATTTAGGATGCAAACTGGAACAATCCAATGCCTTGTCAAAATCATTTGCTTCAAAATGGAGTTCGGATGCACTTCGTAATACAACTTCCGCCACTGCGGGAAACCACATGCACAGCAGAGCACATGGCCGATATCAAAATCGATTTTATGTATTGTGTATATGTAGGCCTATTCATAGGACCCTCGTATTAATTGTCTCTATGCGCTTGAGAATTCAACAATATAAATAATGGTAGCTTTATTATAATACACATTAATGTTTTAAGCAGATAAAATTCCAAAATATGATGCAGTAATGAAGTTGCGATTTATTAATATTATAGGTATAAATTTTCACGATGACACTATCAAGTTCTTCGTGGTCGAGCGGTCTAAGGCGCTGGACGTATGGTATACGTGATACTAGCCAAAGCGGTGAGCCGTGAGTTCGAACCCCGCCTCTGCCAAACTTTAAAAGAATTAAAATTAAAATTTTACTTTTTAAAAATTTCATATTGGGGAAATGTGACTGGGAGAATTTATGTATGGCGTGGAGTGGTGTAGTACCGGTACATATCACTCGGAGCTAACACCGTGTACGGCGCACAAAGTTCATTCATAAATTTTCCACTCGGCAGTGTTCAGCAGATCGCTTCAGCAGCCAATCAGAGACAAACTGTACATTTCAACACAGTAAATTCACAATGTATGCTTTAAAAACGCTCTCGACAAAGGTTTACTGCAAAAACATTCAATTTAATTTTACCATAAATAATTATGGACAATTAGCTTTTAGCTCATTTTAATACCGTAAAAATTACCCAATCTGGTTGCAACAGGGCGTTGAGTAATCACAAACACGGCCATATTGTAAATGTTTGACACTTCATTCGTACTTTGTGGTAAAGCCATAAAATGTACGATCGTATAAGGCGTGTGAAAGTGGATTCCGTGTTTAACGTCCCCACCCGCGTCACTTTTTGGAAACCAAAAATACCCGCGTCAAATTGTCAAATATGCCAAAATAATTCATTAATTTCAAAGTATCAGTGTTTTCACCAGTTTTAGCAATTGGAAACTATACTTTCATGAAAATTTCTTTGTCGCATTTATTTCCATTTTGCAAATATTTGGGAATTTGGGAGTTCGGTGTCGGGCTACCATTTGTCTTCCCGTTTGTCTTGTGTATCGTGAATTTTCTTTACGAGAACCTAGAGCTTGTTTATTAACTGGCACCAAAGCTTGTCACAGCTAGCGTGTACTTGATGATTTATTTCTACAAAATAGCCAGGTAAGAATTCTAATTTATTTATCATTTATGTAAAGGCCAACCTTTAGAATGAATTAATGTGGTACCACACCCCTTGATAAATTTGTGACTATTTTTGCATTTTTCTCAAAAACTAATAAAACACTGGTAACAAAAGTTATGTATATATATATATAGGGGCAAGAATCCAGTTACTACACTGGAATTTCAGTGACTCAAAACAAGTAGAATTTAGATTTATTGATCAAATATTGTTTTTCCCTCATTTTTGCCTGTAAGTCCACAACTGTTGTCAGTGCTGAAATAAAATTTTCAGTGCAGTAGTTGTAGTCCTTGTCCCTATAATATACATATCTTACTTGTTACCAATGCCTTATAATTTTTGAGAAAAATTCACTCGCTCAATCTTTTAAATTCACTAAAAATGTGTACCCATAAATATGAATATTTAAAAATCATTACAAATAGCACAATGCGGTTCTTTCACACAGCTACGAATAACAAAACATATGTTGTAAAGCTGCCGAATTTTGACTTTCTCTTTGATCGGTTCATCATCATCATCATCATCATCATCATCATCATCATCATCATCATCATCATCATCATCAGTGGCTGACGCGTAATGACGCTAAGCAGATTGAATAATTTGCAGATGTTTCTTTCGGTGAAACTGAAAGTTAAAGATAGAGTGGAAAGGTGCTCCTGCCGTGGAGGATTGTTATCATAATACTAATCACAGAGTGTCCGTCCGTCTGTCCGCGCGCTATCGCTTTCGCGCGGTGTGATATCGCGTTTACGCGGTGCGATATCGCATACTCGCGGTGCGATATCGCGTGTTCGCGGTGTGCTATGGCGGAGTATCATCGGAAAGCATTCACTAGTGTGACTAACAGGTGCATCTCGGACCAATAGGCCTATTTTAAAGACATGGTTTACATTAAATTCATCAGTTATGGTAATGCCAATACATGTATAACCTGTTTGCGTTCACATTTCTCCCGATTGAATTGACGGCCTACATGCAGACACTACTGGAATTTCGGGGTATTTTGGGGTTCCGATGTTGTAGCAGGACATGGGCTTGGAAGAGGCGAACGATGGGTTTTCAGATTATGTGTTTCGAAGTAAGCGTCACAGCTACAAAACAGAGTTGATAATTGTGTCTTAATCGTTGAGAGTCGTATACCGTAGTATTTTGAAAGGTCAGGACAAGTATTATGGGTAACGGTGTTGGGTAATTAGAGATAGGCCTATCACGAGAACCGCCTAACCCGAGAATCGCGAAATCTAGTGTTCTAATATTTTTGAGTTAGCTGCTTACTGTATCTATAAGAGGACTTTTGTTATCAAATCATACGTGTAGCCTACATGTTTTCCTCTACCCATGTAAAAAACATGTTTATAAATCATATGTATGAGTTTTAGGCTTTATAAAAATCAACACACATTTTAGGTCAATAATGAAATCTGATGAAATAATGAAAAATTAAAAAGTCATCTCACCAACCTGGAAAAAAAAGTGACGATAAACTCGGAAAATTGACTTTCATGGGCCTAATATGAAATTGCTTAATTTTTTTTTTTTTAACGGAATTTGTTTTTCATTATGTCCATGCATGCATGCACACATGTCGCAACTTGCACCTTGGAATCAGCTAAGTTTGTTGTCTTCATTCAACCCCGTGGGGGACTCAACTTTGGAGGTGACGCGTATGTAGGGCTGTTAAGACCCCTTTTTCAGCATCTCTGTCACCCGAAGACCCCATATTTTTCCATTTGATCTGTCACCCAAAGACCCTTTACAAGTTCAATTTGAACAGCAACTTTCATTTTTCACTGATTTTGTTACTTATTTTGAAAAAATAAAGAAATTTGAAGCCATTTAGAACTAGAAATATGATTTTCGAGGTTTTTGTGGCGCTGTTTTGATTCCATTTAAAAAAATGTCATGTTCTCACCCAATGACCCCATATTTTTTTACATTTTGCTCTCACCGAATGCCAAAAATCATGCTCTCACCCAATGACCCCATATTTTTTACATGTTGCTCTCACCGAATGCCCCTTAGT